>NC_061114.1:46146871-46195838 GCF_002878395.1 Capsicum annuum
TCCTGATTCGGTATTTGAGGCTATGAAAAAAGTTAAGTTGATTAGGTGGAGGTTGAAAATTACGCAGAGTCGTCAGAAGTCCTATGCGGATGTTAGAAGGAGAGACCTTGAGTTTGAAGTTGGTGACCTAGTGTATCTGAAAATTTCACCCATAAGGGGGGTGAAGAGATTCGGAAAGAAGGGGAAGCTTATTCCCCGTTATGTTGGTCCTTACAAAATTTTTAGCCGTGTTGGTAAGGTAGCTTATTAGGTCGAGTTGCCTTCCGAGTTGTCCTCTGTTCATCTAATATTCCATGTCTCCATGCTTAAAAATCATATTAGCGATGCTGTGATAGTGGATTTCTCTGTGAGTGCTGACATTCAAGAAAATCATTCTTTTGATGAGATTCCTGTTGAGATTCTTGATTTCAGTGTCCGAAGACTGAGGAACAAAGAAGTTTCCTTGGTTAAGGTGTTGTGGCAAAACCAATCTGTTGAGGGTGCAACTTAGGAAGCTGAGGAGGATATTCGATCCAAGTGCCTGCACCTATTTTTTGCAAACTCATATCAAGTCAAAGGTACCGTTCTTTCCTAAATCATGCACTTTTGATAAAAGTTACAACAGTTCAGCAGTCATTTATTATGTGTTCAGCTGTAGTTTCTTGAATTTATGCCTTCTATGTTGCATTCGGAGTGAGAAACGATTTGGTGATGAGTCTAACGAATGGTTTCAGCTATATGACCTATTCCCTATCTAATCCTGTTATGTATAGCGTCATTCGAGGAAGAATGTTTCCAGGGGGGGATGATTTAATACCTCGGGAAATTTTTCGTTGCAATTTTGTGCATAAATGTGTTGGGTTCTATCTACTACAATGAATTATAAATTTTTCGTGTAGAATATCTTAGACTATGACCCACCATTTTGTGGAGTATCAAATAAGCTTTCCAACGATATGTTGATCATCCAAAACGGATACTCGAGCGGCGAATTATGAACATTCTGATCGAACCATGAATAGTAGTGAATAGTAAAACGTGCAGGAAAAAGTATTGAGGCCTGGCGTATTTTTGCTCCAACTTTAAACGATCATAACTCCTTGGACATAATGATCTGGGTGATCTACTATATATCAACGGAAATCTCTGCGAGTCCTCTTTCCAATGAAATTGGTTTCATCCAATTTGTCTATCGAATCAAAAAGTTATTGTCAACTACTTCAGCCTATCAAAAGTGAACTTTTGGGTCAAGTTCAAATGATCATAACTCCTCCTACCCAATGATCTGGGTAAGATACTATATATCAACGGAAAGATATGAGAGTCCTTTTTCTAATGAAATTGGTTTCATCCACTTTGGATATCGGGGTAAAACTTTATGGTTGATCTACTTTAGACTATCAAAACAGTCCACCAAAGGACAGATTCAAGAATTATTTGATTTTTAGGAGCGTTTTGGTCATTGTCCTTCAACAAAATCCGTCCAAACCCTATATTAAAGCCTATTAGAAGCATTATATGTTATATTTCATCAAATTCCCTCAAAAAGAAAATCCTAAGTTCCTACATCCAACTTCAAGAACCTCCAAAGTTCACCATTAATTCTGTAAATTTATTCAAGATTCCAAGTTCCTAGTTCAAGAACTCCAAGAACCATCATTCAAAGGCACGATTAACATCTCAAAAAAAAGTATCGATCTAAAGTTCATCATTCAATGTATGTGGGGTTTTTCAACAAGAACTCTTTTTCGATCTAATACCCAAAAGTAATTTTCTTTACAAAGGCATGATTTTTAGTTGATTTTTATGAATTTGAAGCATGAACCCATATCTTGTATTGATTATTATTAAATCTTCATGTTTATGATTTTGGAAGATGAATTTACATGTGTGGAGATATAAAGCATGACTCTTGAATGATATTTATCATGATTTTGATATTTGGGTCGTGAATCCCCATTGGAAATTGTGTTTTTTTGAGAAAGTGTTTGTTATAAGCACGTTGATGTTGAATATTTGAGATATTTTGAATGATTTGACCATTTGGACTTAATAGAGTTGTTTTGAACTCGAGTGTGAAGGAAATCCACAATGTGGTTTATTTTGATAGATGGGAAGCATGATGGCTCCTGATGTATATTTATATATTACTGAAATTGTTTTGTTATGGATTGTCTTTGAAATAATTTGAGCTAAGACTAGGAAAAATCTTTAGCACCGAGTGGGAGGTATACAGCGACCTTACTTTCCTAAAACTACGTGCCCCCGTAGGAGTGAGCTTGAGGCTGATTTATATAGTGATTACTAGTTTGTGTGGATTTGATATCGATAGTCCTACTCTGATGGCAAGGATAGGATGGCTCTCCCCAATGTGGGTTGTACGTTGGACTCCATGTAGCTCACATGGTTTATGTAGGTTATAGGATCTCCCAGTTTGTGTGCGTTTCCTTGTGTCTATGGTGAATGGTGAAGTGATTTGAAAGTGGAATTATGAAAGTTATTCTTTCAAAATATTTAAATGATATTTACATTATGAGAATTGATATTCTTGATGTACTGAAAGTGATTGACAAATTATATGACGAATCACATGTGTTATTGTACTTATTTCATCCTCTCATGATTATGATGATTTTCTTCGGGCTATGTGAGTCTTTCATACATCCTGTATATTTCTTATAAATATTTATGATGATGATGTTCATACAACTGCATACACCCCCATATACTCGGTTCCTTTCCATGGTACTGACCCACATCTTCGAATGTGGGCTGTATTTTCTCACAATGTAGGTTCAGGTGGTCAGTTCCAGGTTCGACAATGATTCTTCAGGCCCGATGTTTTACATCCTCTGTTGTGGTGAGTCATTATGTTCCGAGGACGTGATGTTTGATGTTGGTTTCACGAAATTGTTTACATTTAATAACTGAGTATGAGTCAGTTAGGGCATGTCTCAGTGGCTCGCTGGTTTTATTGATTTTTTTAGAGGCTTGTCAAACGAGTATAGATGTTGGGAGTTGAATAATAAGTCGTATTTTGTTGTCTTTCTGAAATTCTTTTATTCTTGGATGATGATTACTCTGTTGATATTTGAGGGTTATTAAGCTAATAAGTACCTACTTTTTTGGTAATTAGTTTAGAGTCTATTTGTTTCATGTTTTAGATTTTTGTGTGCTTTTCTCATTTTTAATTCATAGTAGTTTGTTGGATCAAGTCCGTGCTTCATTTTATTTGAGTCATATCAAACAAAAATCAATTTCAGGATAAATCATATTAACCACTCAATTCATTTTCCAAGTATTGCCAAGTATTCAACACTTGTGAGACCAAGTGTAAGGTGTGACCCGAGTGTGAGCATGGTGAGGCTTTATTGAACTAATGTGTTTGTTCGTTTTTGTAGGTTTTTTTCTTTGCTATTTTATGCTGTGTTAGGTACAATTGTGATGGAAAGCAAAGGTACCATATCCCAATTTCTTGGAAATGATGTTTTGGGAGTCTTGATGGCTCGGTTGGATGCCCTAAGCGAAGAGGTAAAAGGTAAGATAGACAATACTAGAGGAGATTTCAATTCTTTGAAGTGTGAGGTGTCCACAGTTGGTAGAAGGATTGATAGTGTTAAAAGTACGATGAACTCACGACCATCTACTCCTACTCCCTACCATGTGTCTTCAGTGTTGAAGCCTACAATTCCTCTTTGACCATCACACCTAAAACTCTCCACCAAATGCTATACCCTCCACAACCTCCTGAAAACCAAGTCCAAAACACTCCAAGCCGAAACTTACCAAGACCCCTACTCCCTTAAATGAACCAAGTCCAACAAGAAGGAGTTGGAGCTCAAAATTCACCCCCAAAACCGAATGTCCAAGTACCAAATCCCTTTGACCAAAGACCAATTCCTCCACATAACCAAATACCCCCACCAAATCTACTTTCCAAATGCCAAATCTCATGGACCAAAGAACTTACCCTCCACCACATCCAATGCAACAAGTCCAAGTTCCACATAACCAAATGCCTCATAACCCTCTATAAAGACCCCAAAACTAAAACTACCCAATCAAAATTAAAGATCATGGTAGAGGGAAGCAAGAAGGTTATGATGTTCATGATGATGATTACTGGTTTGAGGAAGAAATGAGGGAAAGATATGACCAAAGAGGGCATTATGGGAGAAAACGAGGGCATGAAGGAAGACAAGGAAATCGAAAGGTAGGCATCAATTCAATCAAGGTTGGCATTCCAATGTTTAAAGGTGAGAGTGATCCGAAAGAGTACTTAAAATGGGAATCTTCTTGTGAAAAGTTTTTTCAAGTGAATATATTTTTGAAGAGAAGAAAAGTTTCTATGCTATTTCTTACTTTGAAGGATATGCAAATACTTTGTGGGATAACACCAAGAGGTTTTGGTGATGTTTTGATTGGTGGCCAGCCACCTCCTTTATAGATATTCAAGAGACTAATGAGGGAGAGATATGTATCAGAGTATTATGACATCATCTCCTTGACATACTTTTCAATATAATGCAAGGAAGTAAGAGTCTGATGGTCTACTATGATGAATTCTGACAACTTGTTTTAAAGCTTGACCATAGGGGTGAACAAGTGCAACATAATGTCATTCAATTCAAGGTTGGGATGAATAAAGACATATCTTCCCATTTGATTCTTCATAAGTTTGAAACCATTGATGGTATATTCCAAAGAGAAGGCGGCCTATAAACTCAAAAATCACCAAAACCTCTTGGGTTTGCCAAAAAACAAGGACGTAAGTTTATTGTATTTGGGATGGAACAAAAACAAGTCTTCTTTATCTCCTTCTTCTCAAATCACAACAAGAAAGTGTCACACCAACCTCCAAAATTAAAGGTGAATTCGAATGCTCTTCTTCCTTCATATAAGGGTTTTCAATGTTTTAAGTATCATGGTTGGAGGCATAGAGAAAGTGAATGCTCAAATCAAAGAAATGTAATATTAAGCGAGGGAAAGATGTACTACTTAGAATAGGAATTGGTGATAGAACTCGAAAATATTAATGAGGTTGAGCCTCAAGAGTGAGAATTGCTAGTTGATGATGAGAATAAGGAATGTGAGGAAGAAAAAGCTTTGCCACAAGATGGAGAGTGTCAAATTCCTAACTATGTAGTGAGGAGGGCCATGGTGGTTAAGGCACTTGAAGATCCGAGCCAAAGAGAGAATTTATTTCACACTATGTGTCTAACCAAGGGTGGTGTATATACTATGATGATTGATAGTAGGGGTTGCACTAATGTAGCTAGTGTCGCGATAGTGGAGTTCTTCAAACTACCGACTACTCCATATGCTATCCCTTACAAGCTTCAATGGCTCATTGAAAGTGGTGAATTGAAAGTGACTCAACAATGCTTAATTCGGTTCCAAGTGGGAAATTACAAAGATGAAGTCTTATGTGATGTCATTCCAAAGCAAGTTTTCCACTTATTTCTTGGTAGTCCATGGTCAATATGATAAGTCTACCAAGCATGATGGTATGTCAAACAAGTACTCACTTAAGCATGGTGGTAAAATATTCACACTTCAACCACTTTCACCATCTCAAGTGAATGAGTTGACCCAAAAATTACAGGAACTAAAAGAAAATAGGGAGAAGGGAAAGGAACCCAAGAGTTTGACTTGTGGTGAGGCCTTGGGTTCCAAAAAATTAAATGGTGAGGTCTCAGATTCTAGGGTTTCTAAGGATAATGGACCAATGGTTATGTTGTCTAGGAGCAAAGACTTGTTCAAGGATCAAGACATTGACATTCTGATTCTCCTCCTAGCCCATACACTTAACACTAACCATTTTTCTTCTTTTTCTACTTATCTTCCCCTTTATATTTCACTTATTTTGTGGGAGTTTGATGATGTTTTCCCAGAAGAATTGCCTCAAGGATTGCCCCCAATTCGGGGAATTGAGTACCAAATTTATTTTGTGTTTGGTTCACAACTTTCCAATAAACCAGCTTATAGAAGCAATCGTACAGACACTACAGAGCTTGAGAGGCAAGTTGAGGAGCTCCTCAATAAAGTCTACATCAAAGAAAGTATGAGCTTGTGTGCTGTACCAGTGCTCTTGGTACCAAAAACTGATGGAACATAGTGCATGTTTGTGGATTGTAGAGCCATCAACTAGATAACGGTAAAATATAATCACCCTATCCCTAGGTTAGGTGATATGTTAGATAAAATAATTGGATCTTTTGTGTTTCCTAAAGTTGATCTTAGGAGTGGCTATTACCAAATCTGCATGCAACCTGGTTTTGAGTGAAAGACTGTATTTAAGACCATGTTTGCTCTGTATGAGTGGTTGGTCATACCATTTTGCCTCACAAATGATCCTAGTACCTTCATGTGGATAATGAATCATGTGATGAACACTTATATTGGAAATTTTTTGGTTGTTTACTTTGATGATGTGTCGTTATACAGTAAGTCTATTGATGAACAAGTAAATCTTTTAAGATGTGTGTTTGATGTTCTTCGAAGGGAGAAGTTGTATGCCAACATGGTGTTGTATTCTTTTTGAGTTGATAAAATGGTCTTCTTGGGATTTTTTGTGAGTTGAAGGTATGTTGAAGTGGACGAATCTAAGATAGACTCAATACGAAGTTGGACGATCCCTAAGACTATTGGAGAAATATAAAGTTTTCATGGGTTGGCAAGCTTTTATAGGCGGCTTGTCAAAGGTTTTAGTTCCATATAATCCCCCTTGACCAAAGTTATTAGAAAAGAATATCTCTTTAAGTAGGGTGCATAGCAAGCTAAGGGTTTTGACCCCTTGAAAGCTTTGTTCATCTAATCTCTCTTGTCGTGATTGCCCGATTTTATAAAACATTGGAGGTTGAATTTGATGAAAGAAAAGTGGGTATTAGGGTAGAGTCTTGGGAAATAAGCAACATTATTTATGGACAAAGGAGTTTGTGATACATACGGATCATGAATCATTACAACACCTTAAGAGACATAACAAGTTGAATATGCTTCATTCTAAGTGGATGGAGTTTATTGAGACTTTCCCTAGTGTAATCCATTACAAAAGGGGGAAGGAAAATGTGATAACCAATGCGTTGTCTAGAAATCATGTGCTTGTTGCTACTTTGTCTTCGAGGTTGATGGGATTTGAGAGCTTGCGTATGTTGTATCCTGAGGATCCTACCTTTGCTCCTATTAATATGGAATGTGAAGAGTGGGAAAAGGACCGATGGCTCAAAGAGAATGGCGATTCCTCCTACTCTTAGTTTGATGGTTATCTATTCAAATAGAGGAGATTGTGTGTTCCTTCTAGTTCATGGTAGGAATTGTTTGTTAGAGAGGCACATGATGGTGGCCTCATGGGGAATTTTGGGGTTGATAAAACCCTTGGTATCTTAGAGGAGCAATTCTATTGGCAAAAAATGCGCAAAGATGTTGCTAAGCTTTGTGGCTAATGTACGGATTTTTGGAGTGTGAAATCTTGCCTCTTATCTCAAGGTTTGTACACCCCACTTACCACTCCCTTTAGTCCTTTGTTAGACATATCAATGGACTTTGTTTTTGGGATGCGAAGGACTAGAAAGGGTCAAGATAGTATTTTTGTTGTTGTTAATAGATTCTCCAAAATGGCTCACTTCATTCCTTGTGCCAAAGCCTTGGATGCTCCTAGTGTAGCTTCACTATTTATTGAACATGTTGTAAAGACTCACGGGATCCCAAAGATTATTTTAATTGATAGGGACTCAAAGTTCCTAAGTTTCTTTTGGATGTCCATCTGGGGTAGGCTTGGTACTAAGTTACTTTTCTCAACCTCTTGCCACCCAAAAAATAATAGCCAAATAGAGATAGATAATAGGACCTTAGGCTGTATGCTACGCTTCATGGGTAAAGGTAAAATGACTTTATGGGAAGATCACTTACCATAGTGGAATTTTTATGCAATCGGGTAGTGCACTCAAGTACGACAATGACTCCATTTGAGTGTGTTTTTGGAATGAAACCCCTTACCCTCTTGGATCTTACTCCTTTCACTAATGATTTTATGATAAGTCTAGGTGGATTAAAAAGATCCAAGCCAATGAAAAAGATGCATGAAAAGATATGGATCAATATTGAAAACAAAAACCAAGAAGTTACTAAAAGAATAAACAAAATAAGAAGGAGGCTTGTGCTTGAACTCGGAGATTGGGTGTGGGTACACCTAAGGAAGGACCAGTTTCTAAATCAAAGAAAGGAGAAGCTCATTCCACAGAGTGATGGACCATTTCAATTGCTAAAAAGGATCAATCACAATGCCTATAAAGTTGACCTACCTTCGGATTACCAAGTTCACAGCACTTTTAATGTTTGTGATCTTTCACCTGTGGACACCCTTGATGTTGAGGAACCTGTATGTTTGAGGAAAAAATATCTTCAAGATGGAGAGAATGATACAAGTGACAAGTACTCAAGGACTTTCACATGGGGTCAAGCCAAGGAACTACAACAACTTCAAGCCTTGTTCATGCAATTAAAGGTCTGTGAGAAGGTCATACATTCGGCCAAGGAAGGATATTTATTGATATGTGAAGAAGAGCATTGAATGGACTAATTTTCTACATCTCATAGGAGTGTAAATGGAAGGGTATTGTGGAATTTCTACACTTTAAATAAACACACAAGAGGCGCCTCATTTAGAGACTCATTAAGGGTAATTGAGTCTTTTATTAGGTAATAGTATAAATTGACATTTTATCTTCTATTCTTTTTAGCTTTGATGAATATTTAAATAATACTCTTTAGTTGTAATTTTAGTCCTCCATATCTTAGTAAAACCTAAACTTTGAGTGCTGAATACATTCGGAAGTTTTTTCACTTGTATTGAACATTTGGCAAAAAAGGTGTGATTGAGGGAGTGTCACTTCCTTTGGTACACCTAAGAGTGAGATTTGATCTTACATTGGTGAGCTGTGTTTGAAGGTTTGAGACATATTCTAGTGCTAATAAATTGTGGAAGTGAAGGTCTCTCTATTATCATTACTTTACGCATCTCTTCATCTCCTTTCTTCTATGTATGTTGTTTTTCTTTTTGTGTGGTTGCTAATTTTTGTGTCTTATGTCCATATATTAGGTTTTTAGCTTGTTTTAGGCTATCAAGGCCTAATTGGGTCGGAAGATCCTACTTCTAAATGTCAATCTTCATAATTAATCATAACATGCCCCAAACTATTCTAAGGTATCTAATTCCACTTTTAGATGTAAGCCACATTCAAGCCTAATATAAGAACTTCGACTAGAAACAAGGGTACTCAAGTGAACTCTAATCAAATTGTAGTTTCAAAACTACCCCACTAGTCCAATAAGGTTAAATATACAATTAATGCCTCAAATTATATAACCACATCCCAAACATAGAATTACAACATAACCATGGTTCGACTAATCTAATCTAGAGAGTAAAGGCAATTGGATTCAAAAGGGATTATAAACAAGCCATCTGTCGGGTCCAAAATCCTCTTCAATATCCAAATATCAAAAATCATGGCTAAGTTATCTTTACCCATAATCAAGCCTAATATTCGTATTCATACTCAATATATATCATGTATTATCTATGAAGTAAAGTGGACAGGAGCCTACCTCAAGGGCACACCACAACATCTCAATTCATGGACCGCAAGCTCGTCTTCGCTTCACAATCCCCAAAATTCCATCACACCAATAAAACCATAATTTACTCATCAATATGAGTCTAACTATACCCATATTACACTATTATGCTTTGGGTACAAAAAAGACACCAAAACCCCAAGTGAGTTCAACATGGAAAATGAGTTTTTGATGCGAATCCAATGTTCACACATGAACAAGGAATCATAACCCTCAAGAAATGGGTTAAAATTAAGAATACATTGGACTAAAATTAATCCCTTAGCAAAATTGGGGTTTTGGGTCCAAAATAAGAAATTCAAGTATGAATTCAAAGGATTCTTACCTTGAATTCAAAGATATTCATGATAAAAGATGATAACCAAGCTTCCACATCACCCATCATGGCCAATTAGTCTTAGCACACCATATTAGGGTTTTAATCTTTCAAGGGTGAAGAAGAAATGGCCAAAATGATGACTATGGGGTCTATTTATAGACACCCCTAGGGAATGAGCTACAACGATCGCTAAGAGGTGTAACGTGTTTGCAGTGCTGCGATCGTGTGTCCTTGCAATGATTGCCTCCCCATGTCGTGCTCGTCGAACCACCAAAAATGAGAAATAACTTAGAAAATTTCATAGTTTGCAATGATGCCTTAGAATTCTTTTGGAATCCAATTTTCCCAAACCTAATATATATCCACATTAAATTTTACTTTTCGGATGCATTGGCGAAGATGAATTTTCAATTCGATGTTGTTTCGACCAAATGTGGGTCCCACACCTAAACTTTCAAATTTTCAACTTTTCGATCGATATGTCAAAATGATCTCGGGAGTATTGGGACCCAAACCAAAGGTCTACCTATCCTAAAATTGATATTTTGGATTTTCTGACATAGTCAGAATTAATATTTGAGATCGTTTCTCTGTAGTTTTCATCCGGTGGCCATTGGGAACCATCAAAGAGTTCAAAATAGGCAATTTTTTCTGAAAACCAAACAAACTACGTCCTAACCAAATCGTTTGTCGAAGTAAGTCATAAATAACTTGGGGTAGCTATGGACAAGCTCAAATGATGAAAATAAGTGTAAATATGGAAAATGACCAGAAGGGTCATTACATTATCCACTACTAAATGAACTTTTATCCCCAAATGTCAACAGATAGAAAAAAATCTCACAAGCTCGAAAAGGTGAGGTACTATGCGCTTATTCTCCTAAGAAGACTTCACAGGTAACTTTAACATAGAAAGATCACTTGAAAAGTGTTTCGCCACAGGTATACTTTTTTTATTCAACATTCTCACCCTACTTCACAATAGCCAAAACTCAAATTAATGGCTAACTGGGCTCAAACTAAACCAAGAAGGCTGATGCACGTACATATGAACCACAACACGTTTATACAAATGCTATATCTACATAAATCAACAAAGGCTCATCCGAGCCAAAGCCAACCCAAGTCATGAGTCATGCAACTGAATCCTAAACCTAAATATAAACTTTCTTTACTATTTTACACCTTCTATCCACTTCAAGCCAAGAGGATAATCACCCGATTCTTGTCAAAGCTGTCATATCGCATATAAATTAAGGAACTGAAGTTGATCCATGGAAAGTTCATACTACAAATATGAAGCTAATGTCATAAGGCACTATTTAGGCATGCAAATGGAGACAATCGAGAGATACAATCCATGTTAAAGTTGCAACCAGTCCAAATGAGAATCAAAATAGAATCTCGAACTCCAAGATATAACTATTCTTTACTGAATATTACACTCCAGGATCTCTCATCCATAGAGAATGAAGTCATATTGAATCTAACTTAGGTATATTACTCTTATTAAGTAAATCATCAAAAATTCCCAATGAAAAGTTAAACTCTATTTTAAGATGGAAACAACCAATACGTGGCTCAAGAGTTATCATTTGAACACTTATCAACTATAATCCAACCAATATCGCAAGCAAAAATATTTAATCATAAAGAAGGTTCTACCAGCTTATAAATAAAGTCTTAACACATACAAGTCTAAAGCAAAAGCTGTATGTAAGCTCTGCAACACCAAGATAAAATCTCAATACTAAGCTTGAATTGCTCAGTGTCAAATATCTAAACCCAAAACTAAAATCAGGTAGGTATTAATGCTCACAATCTTTCACAACTTCCAAATCACAATTCCAAGGTGTCAAGTCAAAACTAAACCAAATAGCCTATATTAATATTAAATATCTCAAATCGACTCTAGTATCCACATTTGGCATAATCAAGATAAATCATACAAAGCCATAGTCGAGAAATATCTAAAGAAAAAATCACTATAGGGATAACCACCAACTAAAAACACAAAAAAAATTCTATATTTGATGGAGGGCATAAAATATAGCCGCAAAAGGATGAATCACTGGCTGAAAATGCAATTAACCCACTTTACATCCTCTAGAGACCATGACTATCCAAACATACTCAAATTTCCCAAGGCTAAAAACCGCAGCTAAAATTGTAAAAGTTCTAGCAACTCAAAAAAATGCTACTTAAGTTGGAAACTAAGAAATCCAATACTCTAGCTCAGTAAGAAATAACCATAGGTACATATCACCAAAGAGAAACACTCCACTGAGACTCATTATATTGAGCAACTCTGAGATGGTAATTTCCAAAATCTACCCAATAACCACACTATAGAAGAAGAAACAGGCGGTACCAAAATGAACATCAGTATCGTATACCACACAAGGGTCACATAAAGCTAAAAGCCAAGATAAATAAGACTCAAATCGGAAACTACATCTATCGGGGAAAGTATCAATATGGATCTACTACATCCACTACTAAAACAAATAAACCATGCAGTATTAACATAATCATGGATTTAATAATAAGGCATATAATGACCTACATTAATTTATCAAGAACTATAATCATCAATGGGTATGAAGGACCCAATAAAAATAATAATAGATAAATGTGTAGTATAAACACATCAATTATGGTGACATATGCAATGACATGCCTAACGAGTATAGGTAAAAGTAAATCTAAATAGGCCCAACTCGGAATGACAAATTGAATCATTATCTGAGGTAAAACACACAATATCTCTATCTAAAGATGCCATAATATGATAAGGCTGATCTAAACTAGATGAAGGATTAGAAAAACCATGTCGAAGACACTTTCTAGACTAGTAGTTGGTCTCTCAATAGTCAACGTAAACTTTTGAGGTTGTAACATAGAGAGAACATAAACTTAGCCCAAATGGCTGGTAAACTAGTGCTAAGATAAATTTGAAAAATTATATCCATACTTATTAAATCCCAGCCTGTCTCAGGTCCTCTATGCTAGTGGGGAATACGTACTAACTCTAGTTGATCATCTATGTCATACCTGATGTGTGGTGAATTTACCACTTATTTGAACTAAACGTTCATATACATTAGCATGATTTAAATGTATAAGTGAGATAAAGTTGTGATTAAATGTACTAATTTCCATATTTTGTAGGCATACAGGTCATGAGATGCAAAAGAAAGCATTTTAGCTAACAAGAATCAAACTGAGAAAAGAAGTGCAACTAGAAAACCCTAGAATAGAAACAATCCACAATTACTGAAATCACGATCAATCAAGCCAGGTCAAAACACCAAAATCACAGTCAAATTATCACGATCATATCCTAGAAAGAATGCAGCCACGGGCGAAGATGTAAATGCACATAATAGTTCCTAAACTCTCTTACAAATCTCAACCCTGTCTTATTGAGACGAGATCAGATTTTTGTTGAATTTTTTTCACCTTCTAGGTCCCAATTTTGGGAGGACAATTATTATATTAATTTTAGGGTGAATAATTCATTAGAGTAGCTTCAGAGTGGAGGATTAGAAATTTTCATTGATGATTTACTGTACCCTAAAGCTTGCAATTTAAAGTCTCTTTATCTTTTAATAAATAAAATTGATGGATATTTTTAGGTATATCTTGCTCATTAATCTCATGTATAGCTAGTTATTCCTCTTTGGATTGTGTTAGAATAGGGAAAAATTATGTGTGGGCTTTGATTTGGTTTTGCATTTGCTAGTTTATTAATGATGGGTTTTAACTTTGCATGATTAAATTGGTAGGAATTTATGGTTCAAAATCCCAATTACCCAAATGGGTTTGTGGGTGAAAAACCCAAACTCTTGAAATCTCAAATGATCGTTGAATGAGGGGTTTAGATGAACTTATGGAACCTACCTCACCTTGAATAAGGGATGTGGGAATCAAGTCAATAGTATCTAATTAATTAGTATAGTTTGCTAACTGCCCAATCTTATACATAAGGGTGATTATAAGGTTTACTATACCTTGGGTATCAACGAAGAAATAGGATACCCTAATTGTGGTGTTGGGTGGCTTTAAGTGATACACTCGTAAGGTACTTGAAAGGGTCAATGAGTGATATCTTTGAGGATTTATTGACAAACTAGCCTCAAGGACTTTTAGCCTACATAATCATAATAGAATTTAATTTACATCAAAGCATCATACTCCTATGCATAATTTGCCCCTAGGAAAGCATAATCTGAAGATCCATTTCTTATTGAATACACTCAAATTATTCGTAGTCCCGGATTAGTCCTCTAAGAGTCAAAAAATAATCCTATCTTGGAAACATCTACCCCCATAGGGACTTGCACCTTAGGTTTGAACTTAAAAAGTTACTTAAATTTCAAATTTGTTCAATCGCCTCTCATATTGTTCCTCATGGATTCTACCCCACATCAAAGTTGGGTAATTATAATGAAAACGGCTGCCTTGCACTTAAAATTAAAGTGTAAGTTAAGTGTTATCAAAAATGGCGCCATTGTCAGGGAATAATTTGGCATATTTAGTTAGTTTGTGATATTAGATTACTTTCTTTGATTCAAACTTTAAAATATTTGTTTGTGATTTTGTTTCTTGTGTTAGGTAGATTTTTTTTTGTTTACTTGTTAATATGGGATCTTGGAATGAATATGGATTTACCAGTAGGAAAAATTATCTTAATGATCCATGTCCATATTGTGATGAACCCCACTATCGGCAAGATTATAGATATGGTCCCCAGGAAGAGATGTATGCAATATCTCGATCCTATTAGGAGTATGATTATTCTTTTTGTTGTGATCAGGATGGACGTTAGAATGATTGTCCAAATACGCTCCCCTAGTTATGGTAATGAAAATTCTAGTTTTTCTTATGAGTTTGATAGGTATCAAGAAGTTAAAAAGTAAGAACAACATGCTGGATAAAATGGTGTTGAAGAAATGTTTAAAACTCTTTTGGAATGGGCAACTACATTGGAGGAGAACATGCACAACTTGTATCAAACCAATGAGCATTCAAATGGAATATGGAAATGATTAAAGAAATGGGAAGGAGATTGCTCTTGCAAGTACCATGAATATACCTAATTTTAAATGCAAGCTTGATGTTCAAAAATCTTTATTGATTTCCCAATCAACCTAATCTAATATAGTTGAAAATGCTAATATTAAGGAAATCGTGCTAGAGTAAAAAGAAGAAGCCAAGCAAATCTTTTGTAAAGACTCTACTCCATCTCAAGGTGAAAATTTCAAATAGAATGCAACACCAAAATTAGGAAAAAGACCTCATTCTAATAATTTTTAAAGTTTATGCTTGGTGGATGTGATGAAAGTCGAACCACCTAAAAGAATGATGAATGTAGTAGATGAGGAGCAAGATCCTTATATTATAGAGTTTGTCATTCCAAAAGGAAATATTGAAGTCCTTCGCTTTGTAATACCTCATAAGGTCCTAGGATCAGTTTAGTTATAGTTACATCCTTAAGGGGTCCAAGACATGAAATTTACCCTAGGTGTTAGGACTTAGTCATTTTCAAGACCCATAAAATTTATGAATTTTTAGCTTTCTATTGCTGACACAAAAATGTTGGTTTTCTAGTTGGTTCATGTTTAGGGAGGTTAAGAGTACGTCTCGACGGAATTTTGAGACTTTCGGATGAGGTTTGGAAGTGTTTGGATTGATGAAACAATAAGCCTCACAATAGCCCCACGGCGTGAGTGTGGCTCCACAGATGAGGGGGATTTGGGTGCGATAAAGGCTTCACCCAAGTAAGGGTCATGGTACGATAGTCGCTTCACCCAAGAAAGGTTTGGGGCGAGCCGTGGGTATCACGCCTAGCTTTTTGATTTAAGTGCACAAAGGGCATTTGAGTCATTTCCCTAAACCTAAGTCATCCTTAACACGATTTAGGACTTCTAAAAGGGCATTAATTTCCCCTTTCATTCCAAATTGCTCTTAAAAAGTCCTCCATTTTCCCAAAGAACAAACTCAAGTTGCCCAAAAACCTCTTCTTTGGTTAAGATATGACTTTTTCCTTTTTTATGAGTTTGTATATGTTCAAGATTAGTTTAATTCATGTTTTGTCTAGTAGTTTGACTCAATTCATGTCCTATTGTGATTCCATGGAAAGTTAGGTCATCTTATGTTTGAAATTGTAGTTTTCCCTTGTCATATTCAAGTGAATTTTTTTGTTAAACCCCCCTAATTTATGAATTAAGCCATGTAATCATGTTGTTTTCCTCATACTTAACACATTCCCATGTTAAAATTCATGATTCTCACATATTTGATGAAATGTTTATAATATTGGTGTTGGAACAATGATTTCATACTATATTTTTAAGGTTTGATATCGTATTTTTGATCATTCAGTGCTAGAGAGTTATGAACACTCGATACCTATGTGTTTTACCTGATTTTAGATTTTTAAGTAATGATTTAGTTAAACCATAGATATTATTATTTTATTAATTTGATATAATCATGATGAGCACCATTATAAGCAATGTTTAATGAAACTTAGTTTAGTTAGTACCATTGTTAGTTTGGTTGGGTGTAGGATATAGCATCGAGCAAACATAACGATGAGGGCTTACTGACAGTTAGGACTGGGTCCTTAGTAGTAGCCCCTAAATTGTAAAACTACATAGCCAACGTAGAATTATGAGATCTCACCCGCTAGTTTATGACTGATACTCTTTTAGGGGTCACCGGCCAAATTAGGACTGACTCGCTAGTCCTTTGGGATATCAGATCAGTGGATCCATAAGGCCAGTATTAGTAATCGTAGAAAGGTACTGACACCCTTCAAACTGAGGTTATAGTTTGGACCCCGATTAGGTTAGATTAGGGCATATTCATTATATGATATCTATCAAGTTTTAGTCAATTTTCAATATGCCTTAGCTCAGGTTTGTTTGACCAAAGTATACTGAATTTTAGTTATTCAGTTAGCCAAAATTTAGTCTTTCAAATTTCAGATTATCTAAGAGACATGTTAATGTTTGATACTTGCATTCTCAACTATTACATGTGTAAGACCCTGTAAAGTTCTTAGCTTAAATCGGTCCTCTAGGCTTGTCAAAGGGTCCCATACAAGGAATAATTTAGCTAAGTATTTAGATTTAGTGTTATTTTAGCGTTCTAAAGTTGGAAATCTTATTTCACGACCTTAATGTCCATTAAATATTGATATTTGAGTTAATTCATGATCTGGAATATCAGTAAGTGTTCCGGACTAAGTTTCAGATTTTTCAAACCTTATTTAGCTCATGTTTGAGGGCCCAAAATAGTGGGTCCATGCGATCTCATTACATCGCGTCGACCATCATGCCAATAATATAGTTTTTCCAAGTTTTAGTGTAAATTCCGATGAATCAATGTGGAGTCGACACGGTGCATTGGCTATCGCGTCGATGTCAATGAGGCAACATATCAGCCTGTGCATCGGTAACATAAATTTTATTCATTAAAAAACCACATCCTTAGTGGTATTTGGGTCTTTCTTCCATGTCTTTCAGCCCCAAAAACACAAAATTAAGCCCTTTGGAGAGCAAATATACTCATTCATTCTCCATTTTGCTCAAGAACAAAACACTAGGTACTCAAGTTTCAAATCAAGAACTCAAGAACTCACAATTAACTATAAGAAATTCATCAACTAAGGTATGTGAATTGTTCATCCAAGGGTTCCTTCTTCCCTTGGAGTCCACAAAACTATTTTAAAGTTCAGGTAGAGCTATTTCATGATTTCCATTAGTTGAATTAAAGTGTATTCATGATCTTTTGCGAGATTCACGGAGAGTTAATTTATATGTGTGCTTTATCATGTCAATACATGTTGACACTCTTGGAATTATGTAATTGGAATTAGATCACGTTACCTATATGTTTTTTTAGTAGTATGTTCATATATTATGCCCCATAAATGTTTGAAGAATTATCCATGTGAGTGGAATAGTGAAATCATAACATGTTTAGCATGTATGCAAATATTCATGTCATGAAAGTGTTTTTCTTGAATGCCCACATAAATGAATAATGATTAAGTAGTTAGTTACCATGTCTCAAGAATTATGCCATGTCCTTTAAGTTTGTGCTATCGAGTCATGGGGGTATTTAGTATCCGACAATTTAGCTGCTTGTCTAGTAATGTGTAAGTAGATACTAGCATATTTGAGGCTTTTAACTGAGAATAATTGCAAAATTTTAAGCTACTTTTGTCATTTTTTATTGTTTTCTCTTTGATATTGCAGTAAAAGTGAAGATGCATGAAAAATACATGAAAGCTCTATCAAGAAGGTTGATTTTTGATGAAAGATTCAAGAAATTAAGTTCTGAAGATATCTTTTGATGACTTGTTCTGATAAACTATTAGATCTGTGATAAGTTATTAGACCATGTCGTCACACAAAGGCAGAGAATAAGAAAATTGAAGATTTTCTGATGATATATCCTGATAAGCTATCAGATCTCTGATAAGCTATCAGGCATGTCATCACTCAGAAGTAGAAGGCAGAAATTGGAAGCAAGGTCTAACGACAAGTCCGATAACTTATCAGACTTGGGATAAATCATCACACAAGTCCTCAGACTGATGAAGAGGACCTGACGACATTCTTTGATAACTTATCATATTTATGGTAAGTAATCACAGTTGTCGTCACCTAAAAGAAAAATTCTGAATTCTTAATTTTGGATTTTTCTTAAGTCACGGATATAAATAGCAGATTTTCGGGTTCATTGAGGGGTGGCATCATCTTGTGCATCTTGAAATGGCTTGAACTTATTTCAAAGGCCAGTGTACCTCTTTTTGGTCTCTTAACTTAGAATTCCATTTTGAATTCTTTGATTTAGTTGTGGGATATTCTTCTTGAATTTGGGAAGAGAATCAATTTCTAACTACATCTTATGTAAGTTTAATCTCTTCGAATTTTGAATTCAGTTATTGTTATCACTTTCTCTTTTATGTGGAACTAAAACCCACAACTAGGGTTGTGGAATCTATGGTTATTCCTCTATGGATTTAATAATTGCCTAGGGTTTGAGTGATTGTGGGGACATCTTGAAAATTCTTTTGTTATGATTGTTATTTATTGGTTGCAAACAATAGATCCAGCCTTATATTGATTTGCTCTAACTGAGAAATAAACTAAAGGTAGAAAATTATCAACGAGGATTTGGGAAGGTTAAGTTTTCATCTTATGATCAATGTTGTAACAAGATTGATCAACTCGAGATAAAATCAACATGAATAGAATACTTTCCTAAGTTTTAGAGAATTAGAGAGTTCAACATCTACGTAGATTGAGAAATACTTAGATAGACTGTCGAAACTCATAATTTTGTGTTTCCCATAAGTCACGAGAATCCAATACTACAACTATTATTTAATGAAGGATTACTAATCATAGTGATCACAACCCTAGTTTCTCTCTGTCATTGATTTGAACTAATGAAATTTTTGTTTTGAGCTCTGAAGCAAATTAAAAATTTAACATTTGTTTATTCATGGAAAATCCCCATTTTATCTTTTTGTATCATTTGTTAGAATTTAACTTGTAGCTTTAGTTTCAAACTAGTTTAATCGCCACTCACATTATTCCCTGTGGATTCTACCCCTATTCCAGAGTTGGGTAAATATATTGATAATGATCGCTCACATTCTCGTAAGAAAGGTGTAGTTTAAGCGTTATAAGAAATGGTGCCCTTGTCAGGGAACAATTTGTCATATTGAGTTGGTTTGAAATTTTAGTTTACTTGTTTGAATTAAAACTTGTAAATATTTGTTTAGTTTATTTTTTATTTTCTTTTATTTTTATCACACCTTTCTTGAGATGTCAGCCTGGATAGATGGTTTTTGAGTGATGAAGATTCTTTTAACGATTCATGTTATTATTGTGGGGGATAATATTTTGAGGCTTGCTATCCAGATTTACCAAGAAGTGCATGGAAGGGACCTTCACAATATGATGGGGATGTTGTCTTACTTACTATAATTGGTGTTTGGCTTGTGGTCGAAGTGATCATACCAAAGATATGTGTGCTGTCATGATTCAAGTAAACAAATTGATGAAATAAATTTTTACAGAATCAGGAATATCTATGGGCAGAGCTAACGGAGTTACCACTCCCACTATGTTTATAGTGGCTAAACAAAGAAGAATATGAGGAGAACATTAGACCAATTGAGGATAAAAATGAAGAATCGTACCACTCGATTGTCATCTTGATCTTGAGACTAACATTGAGAAGGTGAATAAAAGTGAGTGTGCAGTAGATAGTGTAAATTTTGAAGTAGAATTAGTTGGGCCTCACTCAAAGCATTTTTCCACATTATGTTTAGATGATATCTTGTCTGTGGAATCATCTAAAATAGTGGAAGAGTGAGAAGATGAGGAACAAGAATCCTATATTCTTTATTTTACACTTGATAAGCAACTTAAAAGCATACCTCACTTTCAGGATGAGTGGTTTACCACGCTCAATCAATTACTTGACTTTTTAATTTTTGTACTACCCCCATACGAGAGAGGTAAGATGATAGACTCTAACTTGGGGGTGAAATTCATATCCTCAAGGTGGAGGAAAAAGCTGAGTTGGGTCATGCCGCAACAATAATTCAGACGCTTGTTGGGAGGCAACCCAAGGTATTTTATTGTTTGTATTCGTATTATGTGATTGACACTAAGATCTTTGCACTCATGGTGCCACAAGTATCTTTCCAACTCTTTTGCTTTGGTTTTACACATTGGTAATATTGCATGATTTTAAGTTGAGTATGGGGCTACTTGTGGGTGTTGATGTCCTCTTGGGGTTTTTATTGTCGTGCCGCTTTTCTCCGGAGTCTTGTTCCTAGTAGAGCCGGTATGTTTAGGTGTATTATGATTTGTTGTAAAATGTTGCAGTTGACTAGGAGAAATACAAGTACCTTAGGTAGTTAACATATTTTTGTTCATTCTTAAACACCTCTCCAATGGTCTATTTTATAACTGTGTGATATGCATTTATGTGTGACCACTGTGCATCTTGTTATGGCATTAGTACTAGTTACATGATAACCATAGCTAAACAATTGCATGAACAGAATGGGTAGTAGCTTGTGATGTACCTTTTTGCCATGTGTGTATGATAAACTACCTAGTTCCCGTTGTGTTAAATATAGAACTTGCCTGGTTGGTTTTGCCTTGTTTGTATGATAGCGGTTAGAAAACGATTGTAGGCCATTGTTGATATTAGTCCACTGTTAGCCTAAATGACCTTCCATGTGTAAATAATATCCCTTGATCCTAATTTTGAGCCTGAATGCCTATTCTTTTCATTATACCTATCACCTTCCCATTTGTATCACAATGAACTTAGTTTGGCCTTGGTCCTCCTTGGACATTGTACACTTTGACTTAGATAAATAGTCTAAGTTGAGGGTGGCTACCATAGGGGTGCATGATGTAAAATGAGTATGAAGAAATGTAGAATAAAAGAAAAAAATAAAAAGTTGGGTGCGGTGAAAAAAGAATAAGAAAAGAAAAGTTATGAAAAAAAGAAATAATTGTCAAAAAGACCGCACCAATCCTGAATTTGTGTAATCAAGAAAAGAGAAGAATAGGAAAAGGTTAATAAGTGAGACCCCAATAGCTAGTGTAGTGTCAAGGCATCTTAGTCACTTTAAATATCATCGAGTATCATACCAGCCCCTAGCCTACATTACAAGACAAAGAGAAAATCTATAGTGATCCTAGCTGACCTATCTGAAAATCTTGGTAATGAAAATAAAGGTAAGCCTATGGTATTTGGCATACATTGATTGGAATTTCATTCTGAGAGTGAGATTCTTTTGATTGTCCGCATGGTTACATAAGTATTGTTTGATAAAAGTGAAGTGGGACTAGTTTGTAGTAAGGGCACACTGGTTACGTTGCTAGTTGCAAACTTGTTTGGATAGGGTAATCTTGGTACATGCATGGTTGTTGTTACTGAATTGATGCCATATCTTTATTCCTGTGTGTCGCATTGTTGTTCTTCAATAATATACATAGTTGTTTTTAAATTAATTGACCTTGGAGATGGTGAAGATGTTTTGAGATATTATGGATGGTTGACTACCGAATGTACTTTGTATCCTCTTGGTTGTGTTTTAGTTGCTTAAGCACAAGAAATTGTTTTAAGTTGAGGGTGTTTATGTGTGAGAAGATGCTAACATATTTGAGGCTTTTAACTGAGAATAATTAAAAAGTCCTAAGAAACTTTTGTCATTTTTGATTGTTTTCTCTTTTGATATTGCAGTAAAAGTCAAGATGCATAAAAATACATCAAAGCTCCATCTAGAAGGATGATTTTTGGTGGAAGATGCAAGAAATTAAGTTCTGAAGATTTCTTCTGATGACTTGGTCTAATAAGCTATAAGATCTGTGATAAGTTATCAGACAATGTCGACACACATAAGTAGAAAAAAAGAAAATTTAAGATTTTCTGACGACATATCCTAATAAGCTATCATATCTCTAATAAGCCATCAGGCATATCATAACACAGAAGCAGAAGGCACAAATTGGAAGCAAGGTCTGACGAAAAGTTTGATAACTTAACAGACTTGTGATAAGATGTCTCACAGATCATTAGACAAATGAAGAGAACTTGACGACATTCTTTGATAACTTATCAGATTTGTGATAAGTTATCAGACTTGTCACCACCTAAAAGAAAAATTCTGAATTGTTCATTTCAGATTCTTGTTAAGTCACGGATATAAATAGCAGCTTTTAGGCTTCATTGAGGGCCGACATCATCTTGGGGATTTTGAAACGGCTGGAACTTATTCCAAAGGCCAGTTTACCTCTTTTTGGTCTCTTAACTTAGAATTCAATTTTTAGTTCTTTGATTTAGCTGTGGGATATTCTTCTTTAATTTGGGAAGAGAATCAATTTCTGACCACATCTTTTGTAAGTTTAATCACTTTGAATTATGAATTCAGTTATTATTATCCCTTTCTCTTTCAAGTGGAACTAAAACCAACAACTAGGGTTGTGGGATCTATGCTTATTCCTCCATGTATTTAATAGTTGGCTAGGGTTTGTGTGACTGTGGGGATATCTTGATAATTCATTTGTTATGATTGTTATTTATTGGTTGCAAACAATAGATCCCGCTTTATGTTGATTTGCTCGAACTATGAAATAAAATAAAGGTAGCGAATTATCAACAAGGATTTAGGAAGGTTAAGTTCTCATCCAATAATCAGTGTTGTAACAAGATTAATCAACTCGAGATAAAATCAGTATGAATAGAATGCTTTCCTAAGTTCGAGATAATTAGGGAGTTCAACATCTAGGTATGTTGAGAAAATCTTAGATGGACTGTCGAAACTGATAATTTGGTGTTTCCCATAAGTCACGAGAATAAAATACTATAACTATTATTCAATGGAGGATTTCTAATCATAGTAATCACAAAACTAGTTCCTCTCTATCATTGATTTGAACCATTGAAATTTTAGTTTTGAGTTTTGAAGCAAATTAATAATTTAACATTTGTTTGATCATTGAAAACCACCATTTTATTTTTTTGTATCATTTGTTTGAATTTAACTTCAAGCTTTAGTTTAAAACTAGTTTAATCGCCACTCATATTGTTCCCTGTGGATTCGACCCCAACTCCAAAGTTGATTAAATATATTGACAGCAATCGCTCACATTCTCATAAGAGAGTTATTGTTTGAGCATTATCATCTTGAGCCATGGTCTATCAAAACGTAGAATTAGTCATGTGATGATTAGTAGAATTCAATCAGTATAGAACATAGTAAAATTTTGTGAACTCAAAATCAGTTTAGTCCAGTTCAGTAAAATCATTTCAGTTCAGTTATACAGTACGATCAGTAATACTACAATCTTTCCTAGTATAGTTTTACATTTAGTCCAGTGTCTATTCAGTTTGGAGTAGGATTCAGCACTGAGTGAACCCAAGGATGGGGACTCACCTGCTAGTAGAGGGTGGAATCCTTAGAAGCAGTCCTTGTATTCCAATCCTACATAACCAGTGTAGGTTGAGACATCAACCTACTAGTTGAGGGTTGATTAGGTGATCTACCTAGTAGTTGAGGTTACTACCATTCTCATTTAGAGTACCTGCTAGATAAGGGTGAGTCAGAAGTTATCCTTAACCGTGGCGTGGTATTGACACCCTTCCAACTGCGGTAAAAGGTTAGACATTAAATGAGTTAGAGAAGGGGCATGTCAATTAGATGATTAGTTCCCATAGTCTCAGTTTTAGTCTTAGGGTCAAAACTTAACTCAGTTCTGTTCTATAAATTCAGGACTATTAGGTATAGTCACTCCTCTAAGTACGAAACTCAGTATGGTTCCACAAAATTAGGATTATCAGATACAGTCATTCAGTTATCAGTAATATAGTATCATTAAACATAGACATGAGTAAATTAGTATTCAGTTTCAGTACTCAGTACTGTCACGATCTCAGTTACAGTATACGTATTCATGCGTGTATTCTTATAAAGTCATACTCATGTTATTCTGATACTATTTTTCATGTATATAAAGCCATGAATTTCATCCTACCTCACTAAGCATACCAGTACATTCTAAGTACTGATGTACGCTTTTTTTTTGCGCTATGATGTCTTATATCATAGGTTCAGGCGCAGGGGCTGCAGAGCACCCTTAACAACTCAAATTTCCGGCAGTCAGCGTAGTGGTGAGTCCTTATAGTTCGAGAACATGGTTATTTTTAGTATTTTAGTATTATTTTCAGTAGTTGGAGTCAGTTCGAGACTTGTCCTATTAACTCCATAGTTCAGACAGTTCAGAGGATTTTCAAACTAGAGGATTTTCAAATAGTTGTTCAATTTGTCTTTTAGTACTTATATTTAGTCTTGGTATTTTGACACCGCGTTCAGATTTATTTAATGATTTGAATTTTATGGAAAATATTTTTTCCTATTTTTGCAATCATTACAGTATTTATTACACAGTTATTGCAGCAGGTACTAACCATGGGTTAGCTTGTGGTCATTCAGGATTATTAGAATCATTTAGTGTTTGGGGTTTATACTCGGGGCATTACAAACTTTGTATCAGAGACTAAGGTTCAACAGAGTCCTAGGAAGTCTGAAAGCTATATCTAGTAGATTTTTATCCATGGGTATGTTGCTCCATACTTTTAGACAAGAGGCTATGAGTTGTTTTAGGAAAAGTTTCCCTTCTTTAAGTATTCATATCATGTGAGTGAGCATTAGCTCCAGTTAAACTCTTAGTCTAATCCTTTCTATTCCATTTATTGAAATATGCATCTAAAGAGGACTAAGGGAAGAGGAACAGGAGACCAGCCAGAACCCTAACCTATCTAGCCAGATCCTCTAGAAAAACACATCTCCCACGCTAAGTTCAGAGCACCCTTCACCATCCTAGCTTATTCTATGACAACCAAGAATGAATGGCCAGCTGTCGTTTTGGTCAACCAAGTAGCCAATACTGCTGCTGCCAGGATTCGGGACTTCACTCGAATGAACCCCCCATAGTTTACTAGGTCTAAGTCAGATAATGACCCTCAGGAATTTTATGATTAGGTTCAAAAGGTTACTAATATTATGGGGGTGACTATTGTTTAGAGCACTGAGTTAGCCACATATCATTTTCAGGATGTGGCTCACTCCTGATTTAAATAGTGAAAGGTAGAGAGGGTCGTAGATGCAGGGTATATTGAGTGGAAGGAGTTTTCCACTACTTTTTTGGATAGGTTCTTCTCACTAGAGTTGAGGGAAGCGAAGGTTCTGGAATTTATTAATCTAAAGAAGGGCAATATGATAGTGAAAGAGTATTCTCTCATGTTTACTCAATTATCTAGATATGCTCCTCATGTGGTGGCAGACATCAGATCTCGAATGAGTAAGTTTGTGTCAGAGGGGTCTAGCAGCATAGTCAAAGAGTGAAGGACCACAATATTGATTAAGAAGATAAACATATCAAGTCTTATGATATATGCTCAGTAGATAGGGGAGGCTAATAATAGGGAGAAGGAAACGGAGAACAAGAGAGTGGGAACATGTAGTTTCAACTTCACTCAGCCTAAGTTAGAGGGTGGGAATCGTTCTCAATTCTGCCCAAAATCATTAGTTCCATCTCCATCCTCAGCTAGTTCTCTTTTTCTGAAATTCAAAGATGGCAATAGGGATGGGGAACCAGTCCCTAATTCAAAGGGCATTTTTAGCAATGCTCGAACTAATCCCCTTTGTAATCAATGTGGTAGAAACCACTAGGGTATCTATATGGCAGGGAGTGATGTGTGTTTCGGGTGTAGCAATCCAGGCCACAGAGCTAGAGATTCTCCCCACTCATGTTCTTAGGGTCAGAATAACCATCCCCCAACTCAGTTCGATCGCCCGAATCAGTAGGGTGCAACTTCCAGTGCCACCAATAGGCAATGCCAAAATAGACTCTATGCTCTTCAATCCTGATAGGATCACAAAGTTTTCTTGATGTGGTTACTGGTATGTTACAAGTTGTCTATTTGCATATTTATGCTTTGTTAGATCTAGAGGCTTTTTTGTCCTTTGTAACTCAATATATAGATGTTGATTTCAGAGCAAGTCCTAAAATTCTTATAGAGAATTTTTCAATATCTACCTCAGTGGGTAAATCTATCCTAGCCAGATGGGTATACAGGAACTGCTTCATTATAATATCTAAGAAAATCACTTTAGCAAACTCATTCGAATTAGAGATGACTAGTTTTGGTATCATTATCACCATGGATTGGCTTTATTCCTGCTATGCCTCAATCGACTACAAAAATAGAGTTGTTCAGTCTCAGTTTCCAAATGAATTCATCGTAGAGTGGAGGGGTAGTACTTCAACACTTAGGGGTCAACTTATTTCTTTGCTTACGGCTAGAAAAATAATTGCTAAGGGATGTATCCACTATCTCGTTCTAGTCTAGGACTCTAGTTCAGAAACCCCTACTCTTGAATCAGTGTCATTAGCATGTGAGTTCCTAGATGTGTTTCCCAAAGACCTTCCTAGAGTTTCTCCCAAAAGGAAAATTGATTTTGGAATCAATCTTCTCCTAGATACTCTGCCCATATCTATCTCGTCATACAAATTGGCCTTAACAGAACTTAAGAATTGAAGGAATAGTTAAAGGATCTCCTAGATAAGGGATTCATCCAACCCAGTGTGTCCCCGTGGGGTGCTCCAATTTTATTCGTGAGTCAAAGAGATGGTTCTCTCAGAATGTGTATTGACTATCGTGAGTTAAATAAAGTCACGATCAAGAACAAGTATCCACTTCTAAAAATAGAAAACTTATTTAACCAGCTTCAGGGTGCCAGTTATTTCTCTAAGATAGACCTCAGATCAGGCTATTATCAGCTTATAGTCAGGGAGTGTGACATCCCAAAAAAATCTTTCAAAACTCCGTATAGTTACTTTGAATTCTTAGTCATGTCCTTTGTTCTTACTAATGCCCCAGCATCTTTTATGGAATTAATAAATCGTATGTTCAAGTAGTACTTGGACATGTTTTACATAGTCTTCATAGATGACATTCTCATCTACTCCCGTAGGGAATATGATCTTGCAGACCATCTCAGAATATTCTTACAAACTCTCAAAAACCTTCTTCTATTCGCGAAAATCAGTAAGTACAAATTTTTGCTAAGGTTGTTAGCCTTCCTTGGACATATAATTTCCGGTGATGGCATTAGAGATGATCCCCAAAAGACCAAAGCAGTGGAAAACTAGCCCCGACCCTTCTCTTCATTAGATTTCAGAGTTTCTTAGGTTTGGCCAGCTATTATCAATGATTCATTGATGAATTTTCATCTATTGCATCCTCGATGTCCTGATTGGCTCAGAAGAAAGTCAAATTCCAGTGGTTAGATTTTTGTGAAAAGAGTTTTCAGGAGTTTACCTTAATAGATGCTTCAGACAACTTTGTTGTGTATTGTGATACCTCCAGTGTTTGCTTAGGGTATGTTCAGATGCTAAGAGGTAAGGTCATAGCCTATGCCTCTATGCAGCTTAACCCCATGAGAAGAATTTCCCTACTCATAATCTTGAGTTAGTAGCAATAGGTTTTTCCTTGGAGACTTAGAGGCACTATTTGCATTGGGTGCAGATTTATGTGTTCACTAATTATAAAATCCTACAGTATGTGTTCTCTCGGAAAGATTTAAATCTCCATCATAGGAGGTGGTTGGAGTTATTGTAAGACTACGACATGAGTGTCCTATATTATCCAAGCAAGGCCATTGTAGTGGCCGACGTACTTAGTAGGATTTCTATGGGCAGTATTACTCAGGTTGAGGAGATTAAGAAGAAGCTAGCTTAAGAAGTTCATCAACTAGCCCGACTAGGTGTCCACTTAGTCAATTCAGCAGAAGGTAGTGTATGGGTATAGAGTTGTTCAAAATCATCCCTGGTTTCCGAGGTGAAGGAAAATTAGGATAGGGATACCAGTTTAGTCAAGTTGAAGGAATCAGTCAGAGATTAGAAAGTAGAGATTTTCTTCAAAAGGGAGATGGTGTTTTGCATTATCAAGGTCGACTATGTATGATAGGAAAGTGACATGAGGTAAAAAATTCTTACAGAAGCACATGGGGCATGCTACTCTATTCTCCCAGAGGCCACTAAATGTGCCATGATTTACGGGAAATCTACTGGTCTAGTTGGATGAAGAGAAATATTTTAGAGATTTTGGATAAGTGCTCAACATGTCAGCAGGTTAAGATTGAGCATCAGAAGCCTAGCCGGTCCATTAAGGAATTCAACATGCCCACCTGGAAATGGGAAGAAGTGAACATGGACTTTATGATGGGTTTGCCTCGTAATCATCGTCAGTATGATTCATTTTGGGTCATTGTAGATAGGATGACCAAATCAACTCATTTTCTACTAGTCCATATCTCTTTCTCAGCTATGGATTAAGCAAAACTCTATATCAAGCAGTGGTTAGATTGGACGGTATTCCATTTTCCATTATCTTAGATAAAGGTACCCAGTTCACCTCTTATTTCTGGAAAGCATTCCAAAAAGGTCTTGGTAACCGAGTTAACCTTAGTACAACTTTTTATCCCCAAATGGATGGTCAAGCAGAAAGGACTATTCAGACTTTAGAGGATATGTTGTGAGCATATGCGATAGACTTTAAAAGCTGTTGGGATGACAATTTTCCTTTGATTGAGTTCACATATAATGACAACTATTACTCCAGTATTCAGATGGCTCCATTTGAGGTGCTTTATGGGATGAGGTGTAGAACTCCCATTAGTTGATTTGAAGTTGGTGAGGTCATAGTAGTAGGGCTTGACTTCGTATTTCATACCTTAGAGAAAGTCTAGTTAATCAGGGAAAGACTTAAGACCGCTCAGAACTGGAAGAAATCATACACAGTTATGTGCCAAAAAGATGTTGAGTTCGATATTAGTGACTATGTGTACTTGAAGATCTCTTCTATGAAAGGAGTGAAGCGGTTTGGTAAGAAGGGGAAGCATAGCCTTCGATATGTTAGTCCTTACCGAATTCTCAACCATTTCAAAAAGGTAGCTTACGGCTTGAGTTTCCTTTAGATCTATCTTCATTCCATCTCTTGTTTTATGTCTTCTTGCTAATAATATGCATAGGTAAGACATTAGCTGTAATCCCCATAGAGGGCATAGTTGTTCATAACAGCCTCTATTATGAAGAGATTCCAATCAAAATCCTTGATTATTAGGTTCGCAGACTGAGGAATAAAGAAGTCCCTCTAGTAAAGTTCAATGGCGAAATCAGTCCATTGAGGGAGCTACTTGGAAAGATGAAGAAGATATGTGGACCAAGTATCCTCACCTCTTCTCCACAAACTCAGATTCAGCTTAAGGTGATAGTTTTCCTTAAGTTTATTCAGTTTCATGTTCAGATTTCAATTACAAACTTGGTATTAGTTACCATTGCATATTCAGTCATATGTTCATGAATCATGTTCTTTTATGTACTCATGCATCAGATATGCATACTCAGTATGATAATTCAGTGTATCAGTGATTTCAGTCATGAATCTATGCTTCAGTTGTGCATGCCTAGTGTCTATGTATGGTCTCTCTAGATTCTCAGTTTCAGCAGTCTCATTCGAGAATGAATGTCCCCAAGGGGTAGATAATGTAAGACCCCATAAATTTCTTAGCTTAAATCAGTCCTTTAGGCTTGTCAAGTGGTCCCAGACTTAGAATATTTTAGCAAAGTATTTAGACTTAGTGTTAGTTTAGACTTCAAAAGTTAGCAATCTTATTTCCCGACCTTTACATCCATTAAATGTTGATGTTTGAGTTAATTCATGATCAGGACTATCAATAGGTGTTCTCGGACAAGTTTTGGATTTTTTGGACCTTGATTAGATCATGTTTCACTGCCCAAAATAGAGGGTCATTGTAATGTCGATGTATCGCAACGATCATCGCATCGATAAGATTGTTTTTACCCAGCCTCAGTGCAAATTCTAGTGAACTAACATAGACTCGACGCGGTGCGTTGGCTACCGCATCAATGCCAATGTCATGGTGCATCTACCTGCCCATCGATAACATAGTTTTTCAATCATTAAAAGACAACGTCCTTGGGGGTATTTTGGTCTTTTTCCCATTTCTTTCCACCCCCAAACCACGAAATTAAACCCTTTGAAGAGAATATATACTCATTCATTCTCCAATTTGCTCAATAACAAAACCCTAGGTGCTTAATTTTCAAATCAAGAACTCAAATTTAACTTTTAGAAATTCATCAACTAAGGTATGTAAAGTGTTCATCCAAGGGTTCCTTCCACCCTTGGAGAACAAGAAACTCTTTTAAAGTTCATGTAGAGTGATTTCATGATTTCCATGAGTTGAATTAAAGTGTATTTATGATTTATTATGAGATTCATGTAGAGTTAATTGATATATCTTCTTTATCATGTCAATTCATGTTGAAACTCTTGGAATTAGTAATTGGAATTGAGTCACATTGCCTATACGTTGTTTTAGTATTATGTGCATGTATTATGCCCTACTAGTGTTTAATGAATTTTCCATGTGAGTTGAATAGTGAAATTATATCATGTTTATCATGTATGTAAGTATTCATGTCATGCAAGTGCTTACTTGTAACACCCCGAGATCCCATGCCGAGACGTCACACGGTGCTTATGGACCCAAAAGACCACAAGCTAACCCTTTACTAATATCTGTTCCTGTACACAACATAATATATGAAATAAATCTACAAACTGGCCATAAGGTTCAACACATCTATAAATACTCAAAACTAAAAGTTGAATACTAATACATCAACATCTGCCTGAAAAGCCTGTAAACTGTCTGAACTGTGGAGTTGATGGGATAGGTCCCCAACTAACTCCGTCAACTGAAAAAAATATAAATAGAATCTGATGCAATATTAATAAATTGAGATTTGTCCTTGAAAGAAGAGGACTCACTCCTACTGCTGCTGACTGGGACTGAACTGCTGAGGAAACTCTGGGTCCTGTGCCTCTAAACTGATGGTGCCCAATGAAACACCATAACGCAAATGCACCAGTACAGGGATGTACTAACTATGTAGACGAGGTAGACTAATGAAAGAGGTCAAACACGCACAATATCTAAACTGAATAATCATGAAAATTCCGTATGAGAACATATACATGAATGGACAGACCAGGAACACAATCATCGCGACTCTAGATGCTGAAACTCGGATATCACTTTACTGCAGACTGAACTCACTACTGACATTAGGATACTGAATCACTAACTCAACTAATACTGTTAACTGAGGATCAGGATGTATTTACATCAAGGACATAATTCTGAGCTTACTAATTTTGACTGACAAGATTAGAGATCAACTTTTCTAATGGACGATTCCGAAAGCTATTATCGATGATAAGAAATATGATTATATTTGAATCTGAGAACAAGAATGCTCAATAGAAATTTGATACTATGATTAAACCTGTCTGACGGCATATCGCTGAATAGGATATCAAAAAACTATATGTGACACCAAGCCTATCAGAAGGGATTACCAATAAATCAATGGAACTATCTGAGTTCTTCATATAGATAGATGACTATATTTGACAGTCATGATTTCTAGATATTTATACTAAAACTGAGACTGAATCTTAAAATATAGGAAGTATTAATCTAACCGACATGCCCCTACTATCTCTTAGGGGTCCAGCCTCTACCCTCAGTTGGGAGGATGCCAATACCATGCCACGGGTAAAGACATTATCTCTTCTCTAAGGTCAGGCTCTCAAGCGGTGACCCTCAACAGGTAGACAACTGTTCCTGTGCTGGCTACACAGTTCTCGAACACAAGGATTTCTTCTAAGAATCTAACCCCCTACTAGCAGATGAGTTCCCATCTTTGGGTTCGCTCGGTGCTGAATCCTACTCCAAACTGAAAGAATCTAGGTTGATTTTTAAACTGTACATAACAAGATGAATCCGTTACTGATCATGCTTCTTAAAAGATTTGATTGAGTTATGCTGAGATTTCTTAATTTCGTGTCTGACGGAAAAGGTATCGAATTATTGTATCTGACTGACGATACAGATCTTGAATAGATTACTCAAATCACTTCTGACATTAAAATTGAATCATTTGAATACTATGAGATCTGAGCTGATTTAAAGGACTGGGGATAGATTACTAGCGATACGGAGATTACAAAAATAACTGAGATTACTGAGCTTTCTTAAGTTGTGCAACTGTCTAAGGATACAGAGTTCTATAATTCACTGATTTCAGAGAATCATGGCTTGACTGGAATTATCGTGAAACTGACACGGGCTCTAGACAATATCTAAAATTTTTGGGTATAAATACCCCTATGAATCGATAACATAAAATTAAAAAACAATAATTCTTGAGTCATCTATCTAAGGATACAGAGTTCTACAATTCACTAATTTCAGAGAATCATGGCTTGACTGGAATTATCGTGAAACTGACACGGGCTCTAGACAATAGCTAAAATTGTTGGGTATAAATACCCCTAGGAATTGTTAACATAAAATTAAAACACAATAATTCTTGAGTCATCACGATCATCCATTCATCATCACAATCATTCATTCATCATTACAATCATTAATTCATCATCACAATCATTCATTCATGATCGCAAGCATTCATTCATCATCATAATCATTCAAGTATCTCTCCAAGTAATTAGGAATCATAACATACTTTACTGCTCAAAAATCCTTAAGGCATCGCATCAAACAATTAGGAAACATAGGCCCCTATTCATCATCTCAATCACCAAATGGTCGCTTTAAGCATCTCAGAATAATTATCATATAATAACATAAAAAAAATATGCTATTAGATCATACTACATTTAATAAGGTTTTACCTCAACTATTTCATACCTATATCAGTCTGGACATATGTTTGGCTATCATATGGCTTGGGGAAACTTCATACTGTCATGTCATAACTTACATGCTAACCACTTGGCATGTATTAAAAAATTACCATATATCAAAGATCACATAATTAAGGAATTTATGCTATAACATCCCCACTTGTTCACTAAGGTCCTTCAATAAACACTAGACATGCATAGGGTCACATTTATTTAGGAATTTCCAACTATCATGGAATAATTTATTCACTTGGGCATTTTATCAAACGCTAGACATGCATAGACTAACTCAAAATTTGGGGTTTCATCTTCAACATACTTCAATGGCCCATATGCTTTTCCTAAGCTTTTATCAAACATATGGGAGGCATACTCCACTTATTCAACCAATTCTACACCAAAAAGTCATGAACACATCACATAGAAAGAAACTTCAAGAGGGTTTATCACCAATATCACATGAATTCCACATAGATATGTCAAAGCTCACAAATCTTGCAAACAAACATTAATCAAAACTCAACAACACATGAAACATGAATTTCAACTCATACAAATCATGGAATTTCATAAACATAAAATCTTTAAGTTTTAAAGATGGGTGCTTTAGCTTCTTGGATGAAAAGGACCCAAGAATCAACATCTACATACCTTGGGGAAACTTCTTTCTTGAAACTTCTTGGAGAGATTCTTGATTTCTTGACTTCTCTTAATCTCTCTTGATTTTTCTTGAAGAAGAAATATGAGTGTTGATCTTGGAAATAAAACATAATTTGATGTTTTAAATAAATGAAAAATTGTGAGGTTTGTTTTGGTATGATTGGGTGTTAAATAGAGTTAAAAATGACCCAAAAATCTCTTTAAAATAGTGCTTCAGCGTTGTCTTGGATAAATCTGATGGTCAGAGTGACGAACCATCACTCTGGTGATTAACTGTCACTCCCACCATCACTTTTGGGCAAGAAAAGGGCATTACTATTTTAGTTTTGACGGCCAAAGTGATGGGCCGTCACTGACTTGACGGTCTGTCAGTTTGTCCGTCACTCCAGGAAAGCTCTGATAGCTCTCAGTAAAATGGTCATAACTTCTTACTCTAATATTGGATTTTTGAGAAATTGGTATCGTTGGAAAGCTAGTTGAATTATATATCTTTTGGTAGGTTATACACTCAAAAATTCTTTGTAGAATAGGAGATATTCTTATTTGAAATTTACTATGGCAATGTCTTTCTCAAGAATTCACATAGTAAGGGATGTTTTGATTCGTCTAATAGCTAGGAGGTATTTCAGGCCTTAATACACATCAAACTTGATCATAAACCTACCATATCACTAAGATTTATTGCGTATAAGCTTGAATCATGGTTCTACTATCGGTTGGGATTCTCGAGGTATCACAATATCTCCCCCTTGAGAACATTCGTCCTCGAATGTTGCTTGATATACTGCGAATACGGATCAACAGAACTTACTCAAGAAATGGAAACATCTCAAGGCATCACTACGAAGCTATAACGACTGATATATTGAGTTCTCACACTGAGGATGCATATATAATGCATGGAATACTCCACTGAATCTACTCATAGCTGAATTTTCATAACACATATGCATATCTGATGCATGGATGTCCAGCTAAGCCGATTTTCGAAAGCACGACTTGACAATGCAAAAAATATACATGGTAACTTCAAACAGAAAATCTAAACGTGCATCTAGATGAATATAATGACATGCAACATCATAATACTATAGGGTATCTCCCCCTTGGGACTCTATGTCCCTCTAAATACACTTTGCTGAAATACTGGAGCGGTGCGCGGGCACCTACAGACTAGGTCATAATTTACCAACTGAGATCTGAAACTCGTGCATGACTCATGCTACCATATAAGCTCAAAATAGATCAAAAGGACATAACAATGCATATCATAAACATGAAGGGTTCATAACTTACCCAGGTCTATTTTAGGGAATCGTTCCCGATCAAGGCGAGCCTGAAGCGCCTGGAGTCTACCTCTTTGATTTAGTGCTCTACATTCTCGCATTCTACAGCCTGGCTCACCACACCCAAAGAACAAATCACTACTGGCTCTACACACACCTTGGTGGCGCCTACCACACTCTCCACAACGTGGTTGGGTACGAATACCGCTAGCATTATTATGGGCTTTGGAGCTTGGAGCTCCCTCAAATCTGACACCCCCAAACACAGGTGAGGGTACAATAGCTAAAGATGGAGTTAGGGCTAAAAATATGTGACCATGCTGAGAACTATTGCGACCCTGGGACCCTGACTACGACAAACCATGACTACCTATCTTGGCTCTCTTAGTCACTCTCTCTATTTCCTTCATCTTATCTGTCTCAATCTGTTGTGCATACATCATTAGCCTAGAAAGATCCATATCCCTATTGAGCATAGTAGCTCTACACTCTTTCAACACATAACTCAATACCCTAGACAAAAATTTACTCATACTTGCTTTAGTGTTAGCTACCAAGTCAGGAGCATACTTAGCTAATTGGTTAAATTTCAGACAATTTTATTTCACGGTCATGGAACCTTGCCTTAGGTTCATGAACTCTTATACTTTAGCCTCTCTCATTTTTAGTGGAAAAAATCTATCTAGAAAGGCACTCTAAATGTCTGACCAATTCACAGGAGCTGTATTCTCCCCTCTGCTCTTCTCCCACATCACTACCCAATCATAAGCAACACCCTTTAACATATAGGATACTAACTCAACACTCTCCTCCTAAAAAATATGCATAATCAGGTTGATCTTCTTAACCTCCTCTAAATAAAGTTGAAGATCCTCACCTATTACTGACCCAAAAAATTTTGGTGGGTTTATTTTCATGAAACTTCTAACCCTGGCTGTGGCAGAATCCCCATCTTATTGAGGTGGGACTATGGTGTAAAGATTACTCTAAAAATAGTCACATCTTGGGATAGCACCTAAAAAGTTACCCAAAACTCTGTATGTGAGACACTCTCATTCTCGGGATCTACTGGCTATGGGGGCTGCTCATCAACCCCATGAACGAAATCTCAGTGATGAGGCATACTCTATAAATAGAAGGAAGAAGTGGATTAGATTGAGAACCAACTTGAGTTCATGCTCACTTGCACGAAATGATCACTAAAAGAAGGAAAACTTCTCCTAAGAACATCCCGTACCCTCTTGTACATAAATGTGGCACACAATACGCCCATGCACAAGACTATACTAGATACGGCTTTTCAGATTCCCTAGGACACTATTGAACCTTAGGCTCTGATACCAAGTTTATAATGCCCTGAGATCCCATCCCGAAACATCACACGGTGCTTATGGACCCAAAGGACCACAAGCTAACCTTTTACTGATATCTGTACCTGTACACTTCATAGTATCTGAAATAAATATGAAAACTGGCCATAAGGTTCAACGCATTTATAAATACAAAAAACTGAAAGATGAATACTAATACATCAACATCCATCTGAAAAGTCTCTTAACTATCTGAACTGTGGAGTTGATGGGACAGGTGCCCAGCTAAATCAGTCAATTGAAAAAAATATAAATGGAAGCTAATGAAATATTAATAAACTAAGATTCGTCCTCAAAAGAAGAGGAGTAACTGCTACTGCTACTGGCTGGGACTGAACTCCTGAGGTAACTTTGTGTTCTATGCCTTTGAACCAATGCTGCCCAATTCAACACTATAGCGCCAATGTATCAGTACAGGGATGTACTGAGTATGTAGATGAGGTAGTCTAATGCAAGGGCTCATACATGCATAATATCTAAAAAAATAATCATGAAGATGCCGCACTATAACGCATACATGAATGCCCAAACCATGAACACAATTATCATGACTCTAGATGCTGAAACTCGAATACCACTTTACTACAGACTGAACTCACTACTGACACAAAAATACTGAATCACTGACTCAACTGATAATGTTAACTGAGGATCTGGATGTATTTACATGAAGGAATGAATTTTGAGCTTAACGCTTTTGACTGACAAGATTAGAGATTAACTTTTTTAATGGATGATTCTAGAAGGTATTATCGATGATAAAAAATATGATTATATCTAAATATAACAACAAGAATACACAATAGAAATCTGATATTGTGATCAATCCTATCTGAAGGCATATCTCTAAATATGATATTAAATAACTGTATCTGAGACCAAGCCTATCTGACGGGATGGCCCATGAATCAATGGAACTATCTGAGTTCTTCATAAAGATAGATGATTGTATCTGACAATCCTAATTTCTTGAGATTTATACTAAAACTGAGACAAAATCAAAAATAATGGGAAGTACTCATCTAACCGACATGCCCCTACTATCTCTTAGGGGTCCAACCTCTACCCCTGGTTGGGAGGGTCCCAATACCGTGCCACGAGTAAAGACATTATCTCTTTCCTAAGGTCAGGCTCTCTGGCGGTAGCCCTTAACAGGTAGACAATTGTTCCTATGTTGGCTACATAGTTTTGGAATACAAGGATTGCTTCAAAGAATCTAACCACCTACTAGCAGGTGAGTACCTATCCTTGGGATAACTCGGTGCAGAATCCTAATCCTAACTGAAAGACTCTAGGTTGATTCTTAAACTGTACACAATAACCTAAATCTATTACTGATCGTGTTTCTCAAAAGATCTGACTGAGTTACACTGAGATTACTTAGTTCTGTATCTGATGAAAAAGGTATGTAATCATGGTATCTGACTGACGATACAGAGCTTGAATAGATTACTCAAATAACTTTTGAGATTAGAATTGAATTATTTGAATACTATTAGATCTGAGTTGATTTATAGGATTAAGGCTAGATTACTAGCGATACGGAGATTACGGAATTAACTGAGATTACTAAGCTTTGTTATGTTCTGCAACTGCCTGAGGATACAGAGTTCTATAATTCATTGAGTTCTGAGAATCATGGCTCAATTGGAGTTATCGTGAAACTAACACGGGCTCTAGATAACAGCTAAAATTGTCTAGTATAAATACCCCTAGGACTCGATAACATAAATGTAAAACATAATCATTCTTGCATCATCACGATCATCCATTCATCATCACAATCATTCATTCATCATTATAATCATTCATTCATCATCATAATCATTCATTTATCATGACAAGCATTCATTGATAATCACAATCATTTAAGCATCTCTCCCAGTAACTTCGAGTCATAACATACATTCCATCTTAAAATTCCTTAAGGCATCGCATCAAACATTTAGGAAACATAGGCCCCTATTCATCATCACAATCACCAAAGGGTCGCTTTAAACATCTCAAAATAATAATCATATAATAACATAGGGAAACATGCTATCAGATCATATTCCATTCAACAAGGTTTTACCTCAACTATTTCATACCTATAATAGTCTTGACATATGTTTGGATATCACATGACTTGCAGAAAATTCATACCATCATGTCATAACTTACTTTCTAACCACTTGGCATATATTAAAAACATAGCATATATCACAGATCACTAATTATAAAATCCCATAGTATGTGTTTTCTTAGAAAGATTTAAATCTCCATCATAGGAGGTGGTTGGACTTATTGTAAAACTACGACATGAGTGTCCTATATCATCTTAGCAAGGCCATTGTAGTGGTCGATGCTCTTAGCAGGATGTGTATGGGCAGTATTACTCATGTCGACGATAGTAAGGATAATTTAGCTTAAGAAGTTCATCAGCTAGCCCGACTAGGCGTCCACTTAGTCAATTCAGCAGAAGGTAGTGTATGGGTACAGAGTAGTTCAAAATCATCCCTGGTTTCTGAGGTAAAGGAAAAGCAGCATATGAATACCAGTTTAGTCAAGTTAAAGAAATTAGTCAGAGATTAGAAAGTAGAGGTTTTGTTCAAAAGAGAGATGGTGTTTTGTATTATCAAGGTCGACTATGTATGACAGGAAAGATGACATGAGGTAACGAATTCTTACAAAAGCGCATGGTGCATGCTACTCTATTCATCCAGGGGCCACTAAATGTGCCATGATTTATGGGAAATCTATTGGTCAAGTGGGATGAAGAGAAATATTCTATAGATTGTGGATAAGTGCTCAACATGTCAGCAGGTTAAGATTGAGTATCAAAAGCCTAGTGGGTCTATTTAGGAATTCAACATGCCCACCTGGAAATGGGAAGAAGTGAACATGGACTTTGTGATAGGTTTTCCTCATAATCGTCGTCAGCATGATTCGTTTTGGGTCATTATAGATAGGATGACCAAATCAACATATTTCCTACCAGTCCATATCTCTTACTCAGCCATGGATTAAGCAAAACTCTATATCAAGGAGTGATTAGATTGCACGGTATTTCATTTTCCATTATCTTAGATAAAGGTACCCAGTTCACCTCTTATTTCTTGAAAGCATTCCAAAAAGGTCTTGGTAACCGAGTTAACCTTAGTACAACTTTTCATCCCCAGATGGATGGTCAAGCAGAAAGGACTATTCAGACTTTAGAGGATATGCTGTGAGCATATGCGATAGACATTAAAGGCTATTGGGATGACCATTTTTCTTTTATTGAGTTCACATATAACGACAACTATTACTCCAGTATTCAGATGGCTCCATCTGAGGTGCTTTATGGGAGAAGGTGTAGAACCCCCATTAGTTGATTTGAAGTTTGTAAGGTCACAGTAGTAGGGCTTGACTTGGTATATCATACCTCAGAGAAAGTCCAGTTAATTAGGGAAAGACTTAAAACCGCTTAGAGCTGGCAAAAATGATACATAGTTGTACGCAAAAAAGATCTCCAGTTCGATATTGGTAACTATGTGTACTTGAAGATCTCTTCTATGAAAGGAGTGAAGCGGTTTGGTAAGAAGGGGAAGCTTAGCCCTCGATATGTTAGTCCTTATAGAATTCTCAACCATTTTAAAAAGGTAGCTTACGGCTTGAGTTTCCTTCAGATCTATCTTCATTCCATCTCTTGTTTTATGTCTTCTTGCTAATAATATGCATAGGTGAGACATTAGCCATAATCCCCATAGAGGGCATAGTTGTTCATAGCAGCCTCTATTATGAAGAGATTCCAGTCAAAATCCTTGATTATCAGGTTCATAGACTGAGGAATAAAGAAGTCCCTCTAGTAAAGTTCAATGGCATAATCAGTCCATCGAGGGAGCTACTTGGAAAGAAGAAGAAGATATGAGGACCAAGTATCCTCACCTCTTCTACACAAACTCAGATTTAGCTCAAGGTGTTAGTTTTCCTTAAGTTTATTCAGTTTCATGTTCAGATTTAAGTTACAAACTTGGTATAAGTTACCATTGAATATTCAGTCATATGTTCATGAATCATGTTCATTTATGTACTCACGCATCAGTTATGCATACTCAGTATGATAATTCAGTGTATCAGTGATTTTAGCATTGAATCTATGCTTCAGTTGTGCATGCCTAGTGTCTAAGTATGGTCTCTCTAGATTCTCAGTTTCAGCAGTCTCATTTGAGAATGAATGTCTCAGATGGGTAGATAATGTAAGACCCCATAAATTTCTTAGCTTAAATCAGTCCTTTAGGCTTGTCAAGTGGTCCCAGACTTAGAATATTTTAGCAAAGTATTTAGACTTAGTGTTAGTTTAGACTTCAAAAGTTAGCAATCTGATTTCCCGACCTTTACATCCATTAAATGTTGATGTTTGAGTTAATTCATGATTAGGAATATCAATAGGTGTTCTCGGATAAGTTTTGTACTTTTTGGACCTTGTTTAGATCATGTTTGAGTGCCCAAAATAGAGGGTCGACGCGATGTCGATGTATTGCAAGGATCATCGCATCGATAAGATAGTTTTTCCACAGCCTCAGTGCAATTTCTAGTGAACTAACGTAGACTCAATGTGGTGCGTTGGCTATCGCGTCAATACCAATGTCATGGTGCATCGGTCTGCCCATCGATAACACAGTTTTTTAACCATTAAAAGACAACATCCTTGGCGGTATTTAGGTCTTTTTCCCACGTCTTTCCACCCCCAAACCACGAAATTAAACCCTTTGAAGAGAATATATACTCATTCATTCTCTAATTTGTTCAATAACAAAACCCTAGTTGCTTAAGTTTCAAATAAAGAACTCAAGAACTTACCTTTAACTTTCAGAAATTCATCAACTAAGCTATGTGAAGTGTTCATCCAAGGGTTCCTTCCACCCTTGGAGTCCAAGAAACTCTTTTAAAGTTCATGTAGAGTGATTTCATGATTTTCATGAGTTGAATTAAAGTGTATTTATGATTTATTATGAGATTCATGTAGAGTTAATTGATAAATTTTCTTTATCATATCAATACATGTTGAAACTCGTGGAATTAGTAATAGGAATTGAGTCACGTTGCCTACACGTTGTTTTAGTATTATGTGCATGTATTATGCCCTACTAGTGTTTAATTAATTTTCCATGTGAGTTGAATAGTTAAATTATATCATGTTTATCATGTATGCAAGTATTCATGTCATGCCAGTGCTCACTTGTAATGCCTCGAGATCCCATACCGAGACGTCACACGGTGCTTATGGACCCAAAAGACCACAAGCTAACCCTTTACTGATATCTATGCCTGTAAACAACATAATATATGAAATAATTCTACAAACTGGCCATACGGTTCAACACATCTATAAATACTCAAAACTAAAAGTTGAATACTAATACATCAACATCCAGCTGAAAAGCCTCTAAACTATCTGAACTGTGGAGTTGATGGGATAGGTCCCCAACTAACTCTGTCAACTAAAAAAAATATAAATAGAATCTGATGCAATATTGATAAACTGAGATTTGTCCATGAAAGAAGAGGACTCACTCCTACTGCTGCTGACTGGGACTGAACTGCTGAGGAAACTCTGGGTCCTGTGCCTCTGAACCTATGGTGCCCAATGAAACACCATAACGCAAATGCACCAGTACAGGGATGTACTGACTATGCAGATGAGGTAGACTAATGAAAGAGCTCAAACACGCACAATATCTAAACTAAATAATCATGAAGATTCCGTACAAGAACATATACATGAATGCATAGACCAGGAACACAATCATCGCGACTCTAGATGCTGAAACTCGGATATCCCTTTGTTGCGGACTGAACTCACTATTGACACTGAGATACTGAATCACTGACTCAACTGATACTGTTAGCTGAGGATCAGGATGTATTTACATCAAGGACAAAATTCTAAGCTTACTATATTTGAATGAGAAGATTAGAGATCAACTTTTCTAACGGATGCTTCCGGAAGCTATTATCGATAATAAGAAATATGATTATATCTAAATCTGACAAGAAGAATACCCAATAGAAATTTGATACTACGATTAAACATATCTGATGACATATCTAGAATAATATAACAAAAAACTATATGTGAGACCAAGACTATTAGACGGGATGACCTATGAATCAATGGAACTATCTGAGCTCTTCATAGAGATAGATGACTATATCTGACAGTCCTGATTTCTAGATATTTATACTAAAATTATGACTGAATCTTAAGATGTAGGAAGTGTTAATCTAACCGACATCCCCCTACTATCTCTCAGGGGTCCAACCTCTACCCTCGATTGGGAGGATGCCAATACCATGCCATGGGTAAAGACATTATCTCTTCTCTAAGGTCAGGCTCTCTAGCGGTAACCCTCAACAGGTAGACAATTGTTCCTGTGCTGGCTACACAGTTCTGGAACATAAGGATTTTTTCTAAGAATCTAACCCCTTACTAGCAGGTGAGTTCCCATCTTTAGGTTCGCTCGGTGCTGAATCGTACTCCCAACTGAAAAAATCTGGGTTGATTTTTAAACTGTACATAACAAGATGAATCTGTTACTGATCATGTTTCTTAAGAGATCTGACTGAGTTATGCTGAGATTACTTAATTTTGGGTTTGACGGAAAATGTATCAAATTATGGTATCTGACTGACGATACAGATCTTGAAAAGATTACTCAAATCACTTCTGACATTAGAATTGAATCATTTGAATACTATTAGATATGAGCTGATTTAAAGGACTGGGGATAGATTACTAGCGATACGAAGATTACAAAAATAACTGAGATTACTGAGATTACTGAGCTTTCTTAAGTTTTGCAACTGTCTAAGGATACAGAGTTCTATAATTCACTGATTTCAGAGAATCAATGCTTGACTAGAATTATTGTGAAACTGACACAGGATCTAGACAATATCTAAAATTTTTGGGTATAAATACCCCTAGGAATCGATAACATAAAATTAAAACACAATAATTCTTGAGTCATCACGATCATCCATTCATCATCACAATCATTCATTCATCATCACAATCATTCATTCATCATCACAATTATTCATTCATGAGCACAAGTATTCATTCTTCATCATAATCATTCAAGTATTTCTCCAAGTAATTAGGAATCATAACATACTTTACCGCTCAAAAATCCTTAAGGCATCGCATCAAACAATTAGGAAACATAGGCCCCTATTCATAATCTCAATCACCAAAGGGTTGCTTTAAGAATCTCAGAATAATAATCATATAATAACGTAAGAGAAATATGCTATTAGATAGTACTACATTCAATAAGGTTTTACCTCAACTATTTCATACCTACATCAGTCTGGACATATGTTTGGCTATTATATGGCTTGGGGAAACTTCATTCTGTCATGTCATAACTTACATGCTAACCACTTGGCATGTATTAAAAACTTAGAATATATTAAAGATCACATAATTGAGGAATTTACTACTATAACATCTCCACTTGTTCACTAAGGTCCTTCAACAAACACTAGACATGCATAGGTTCACACTTATTTAGGAATTTTCTACTATCATGGAATAATTTATTCACTTGGGCATTTTATCAAACACTAGGCATGCATAGACTAACTTAAAATTTGGGGTTTCATCTTCAACATACTTTAATGGTCCATATGCTTTTCCTATGTTTTTTCAAACCTATGGGAGACATACTCTACTTATTCAATCAATTCTACACCAAAATCTCATTAACACAATACATAGAAAAAAACTTCAAGAGGGTTTATCACCAATATCACATGAATTCCACATAGATATGTCAAAGCTCACAAATCTATCAAACAAATATGAATCAAAACTCAACAACACATGAAACATAAATTTCAACTCATACAAATCATGGAATTTCATAAACATAAAATCTTTAAGATTTAAAGATAGGTGCTTGATCTTCTAGGATGAAAAGGACCCAAGAATCAACATCTACATACCTTGGGGAAACTTCTTTCTTGAAGGTTCTTGGAGAGATTCTTGATTTCTTGACTTCTCTTAATCTCTCTTGATTTTTCTTTAAGAAGAAATATGGGTGTTGATCTTGGAAATAAACCATAATTTGATGTTTCGAATAAATAAAAAGTTGTGAGGTTTGTTTTGGGGTGATTGGGTATTAAATAGAGTGAAAAATGACCCAAAAATCTCTTTAAAACGGTGCTTCAGCGTTGTCTCGGATAAATCTGATGGTCAGAGTGACGAACTGTCACTCTGGTGACTAACTATCACTCCCACTATCACTTTTCGGAAAGCAAAGGGCATTACTAATTCAGTTTTGATGGCCAAAGTTATGGGCCATCACTGACTTGGCGGTCTTTCAGTTAGTCCGTCACTCTAGAACAGCTCGGATAGGTCTCTATAAAATGGTCATAACTTCTTACTCTGATATTAGATTTTGGAGAAATTGGTATCATTGGAAAGCTAGTTGAATTATATATCCTTTGGTAGGTCATAAACTTAAAAATTCTTTGTAGAATAGGAGATATGCTCATTTGAAATTTACTATGGCAATGTCCTTCAAAAGAAATCAAATGGTAAGGGATGTTTTGATTCGTCTAATAGCTAGGACGTATTTCGGGCCTTAATACACATCAAACTTGATCATAAAACTACCAAATCACTAAGATTTATTGCTTATAAGCTTGAATCATGGTTCTACTATCGGCAGGGATTCTGGGGGTATTACAATATCTCCCTCTTGAGAACATTCATCCTTGAATATTGCTTGATATACTGCGAATACATATCAATAGAACTTACTCAAGAAATGGAAACATCTCAAGGCGTGCCTACGAAGCTAGAACAACTGATATATCGAGTTCTCACACTGGGGATGCATATCTAATGCATGGAAAATTCCACTGAATCTACTCATAGCTGAATTTTCATAACACATATGCATATCTAATGCATGGATGTCCGGCTAAGCCGATTTTCGAAAGCACAACTTGACAATGCAAAAATGATTGATGGTAACTTCAAAAAGAAAATCTAATGTGCATCTGGATGAATATAATGACATGCAATATCATAATACTATAGGGTATCTCCCCCTTGGGACTCTATGTCCCTCTAAGCACACTTTGCTGAAATACTAGAGCGGTGCGCGGGCACCTACAGACTAGGTCATAATTTACCAACTGAGATCTGAAACTCATGCTTGACTCATGCTACCATATAAGCTCAAAATAGATGAAAATGACCTAACAATGCATATCATAAACATGAAGGGTTCATAACTTACCCAGGTCTATTTTAGGGAATCCTTCCCGATCAAGGCGAGCCTGAAGCTCCTGGAGTCTACCCCTTTGAGTCAGTGCTCTAGATTCTCGCATTCTACGGCCTGGCTCACCACACCCAAAGCACACATCACTACTGGCTCAACACACACCTTGGTGGCGCCTGCCACACTCTCCACAACGCGGATGGGTACGAATACCGCTAGCACCATTATGGGCTTTGGAGCTTGGCGCTCTCTCAAATATGACACCCCCAAACATAGGTGAGGGTATAATAGCTAAAGATGGAGTTAGGACTAAAAATATCCGACCATGCTGAGAACTAATGCGACCCTCGAGCCCTGACTGCGACAAACCATGACTGCCTATTATGGCTCTCTTACTCACTCTCTCTCTTTCCTTCATCTTATCTGTCTCAATCTATTGTGCATGCATCATTAGCATAGAAAGATCCATATCCCTATTGAGCATAGTAGCTCTACACTCTTTTAACACATATCTCGATACCCAGATAAAAATTTACTCATACTCACTCTAGTGTCAGCTACCAAGTCAGGAGCATACTTAGCTAATTGGTTAAATTTTAGACAAATTTATTTCACGGTCATGGAACCTTGCCTTAGGTTCATGAACTCTTTTACCCTAGACTCTCTCATTTTTAGCGGAAAAAATCTATCTAGAAAGGCACTCTAAATGTCTGACCAAGTCACATGAGCTGTATTCTCCCCTCTGCTCTTTTCCCACATCACTACCAAATCATAAGCAACACCCTTCAATATATAGGATGCTAACTCAACACTTACTCCAAAAAATTATCCATAATTAGGTTGATCTTCTTAACCTCCTCTAAATAAAGTTGAAGATCCTCACCTACTACTGACGCAAAAAATTTTGGTGGGTTTATTTTCATGAAACTTCTAACCCTGGCTATGGCAGAATCCCCATTTTGTTAAGGTGGGAATATGGTGTAACGATTACTCTAAAAATAGTCACTTCTTAGGCTAGCACTTGAAATGCTGCCCGAAACTCTGTTTGTGACACACTCTTATTCTCGGGATCTACTGGCTATGGGGGCTGGTCATCCACCCCGTGAACAAAATCTCAGTGATGAGGCATACTCCATAAATAGAAGGAAGAAGTGGATTAGATTGAGAACCAACTTGAATTCATGCTCATTCGCACGAAATGATCACTGAAAGAAGGAAAACTTCTCCTAAGAACATCCCTTTGCCTCTTGTACATAAATGTGGCACACAATATGCCCATGCACAAGACTATACTAGATGCAGATTTTCAGACTCCCTAGGACACTATTGAACCTTAGGCTCTGATACCAGGTTTATAATTCCCTGAGATCCCATCCCGAGACATCACACGGTGCTTATGTATCCAAAGGAGCACAAGCTAACCCTTTACTGATATCTGTACGTGTATACTTCATAGTATCTGAAATAAATATGAAAACTGGCCATAAGGTTCAACGCATCTATAAATACACAAAATTGAAAGCTGAATACTAATACATCAACATCCATCTAAAAAGTCTCTTAACTGTTTGAACTATGGAGTTGATGGGATAGGTCCCCAGCTAACTCAGTCAACTAAAAAAAAATATAAACAGAAGCTAATGAAATATTAATAAACTGAGATTAGTCCTCAAAAGAAGAGGACTAACTTCTACTGCTACTGACTGGGACTGAACTCCTGAGGTAACTTTGTGTTCTGTACCTTTGAACGTATGGTGCCCAATTCAACACCATAGCGCCAATGCGTCAGTACAGGGATGTACTGAGTATGTAGATGAGGTAGGCCAATGCAAGGGCTCATAAATGCACAATATCTAAACTAAATAATCACAAAGATGCCGCACTGTAACACATACATGAATGCACAGACCATGAATACAATTATCGTGACTCTAGATGCTGAAACTTGAATACCACTTTACTACAGACTGAACTCACTACTGACACTGAACTACTGAATCACTGACTCAACTGATACTGTTAACTAAGGATCTGGAAGTATTTATATCAAGTACTGAATTTTGAGCTTAACGCTTTCGACTGACAGGATTACAGATCAACTTTTCTAATGGATGATTCCAGAAGGTATTATCGATGATAAGAAATATGATTATATCTAAATGTAACAACAAGAATACACAATAGAAATCTCATATTATGATCAATCCTATCTGAAGGCATATCTCTAAATATGATATCAAATAACTGTATCTGAGACCAAGCTTATCTGACGGGATAGCCCATGAGTCAATAGAACTATCTGAGTTCTTCATAAAGATAGATGATTCTATCTAACAGTCCTAAGTTCTGGAGATTTATACTAAAACTAAGACAGAATCTGAAATAATGGGAAGTACTTATCTAACCAACATGCAGCTACTATCTCTTAGGGGTCCAACCTCTACCCCTGGTTGGGAGGGTCCCAATACTATGACACGAGTGAAGACATTATCTCTTTCCTAAGGTCAGGCTCTCTGGCGGTGACCCTCAACAGGTAGACAGCTATTCCTATGCTGGCTATACAATTTTTGAATACAAGGATTGCTTCAAAAAATCTAACCGCCTACTAGCAGGTGAGTTCCCATTCTTGGGTTAGGTCGGTGCAAAATCCTACTCCTAACTGAAAGACTCTAGGTTGATTCTTAAACTGTACACAATATCCTAAATCTGTTAGTGATCATGTTTCTCAAAAGATCTGACTAAGTTACACAGAGATTTCTTAGTTCTGTATCTGACAAAAAAGGTAAGTAATCATGGTATCTGACTGACGATACAGAGCTTGAATAGATTACTCAAATCACTTCTGAGATTAGAATTGAATCATTTGAATACTATTAGAACTTAGTTGATTTCTAGGACTAGGGCTAGATTACTAGCGATACGGAGATTACGAAATTAACTGAGATTACTAAGCTTTGTTATGTTCTGCAACTTCCTGAGGATACAGAGTTCTAAAATTCACTAAGTTCTGAGAATCATGGCTCGATTGGAGTTAAC
>NC_061114.1:46198838-46284766 GCF_002878395.1 Capsicum annuum
ATAATCATTCTTGCATCATCACGATTATCCATTCATCATCACAATCATTCATTCATAATCATAATTTTTCACTCATCATCACAATCATTCATTTATCATTACAAGCATTCATTGATAATCACAATCATTTAAGCATCTCTCTAAGTAACTTGGAGTCATAACACACATTCCACCTTAAAATTCCTTAAGGCATCGCATCAAACATTTAGGAAACATAGGCCCCAATTCATCATCACAATCACCAAAGGGTCGCTTTAAGCAGCTCAAAATAATAATCATATAATAACATAGGGAAACATGCTATCAGATCATACTCCATTCAACAAGGTTTTACCTCAACTATTTCATACCTATAATAGTCTTGATATATATTTGGATATCACATGGCTTGGGGAAAACTCATACCATCGTGTCATAACTTACTTTCTAACCACTTGGTATATATTAATAACTTAGCATATATCAAAGATCACTAATTATAAAAGTCTACAGTTTGTGTTCTCTCAGAAAGATTTAAATCTCCATCACAAGAGGTGGTTGGAGTTATTGTAAGACTATGACATGAGTGTCCTATATCATCCGAGCAAGGACATTATAATGGCCGACACTCTTAGTAGGATGTGTATGGGCAGTATTACTCATGCCTAGGATAGTAAGGAAAATCTAGCTTAAGAAGTTCATCAGCTAGCCCGACTAGGTGTCCACTTAGTCAATTCAGCAGAAGGTAATGTGTAGGTACAGAGTAGCTCAAAATCATCCCTGGTTTCTGAGGTGAAGGAAAAGTAGGATAGGGATACCACTTTAGTAGAGTTGATGGAATCAATCAGAGATTAGAAAGTAGAGGTTTTCTTCAAAAGGGAGATAGTGTTTTGCGTTATCAAGGTCGACTATGTATGACAGAAAAGATGACATGAGGTAACGAATTCTTGCAGAAGTGCATGGTGCATGCTCCTCTATTCATCCAGGGGCCACTAAACGTGCCATGATTTATGGGAAGTCTATTGGTCTAGTGGGTTGAAGAGAAATATTCTAGAGATTTTGGATAAGTGCTCAACATGTCAGCAGGTTAAGATTGAGCATCAGAAGCCTAGTGGGTCCATTTAGGAATTTAACATGCCCACCTAGAAATGGGAAAAAGTAAACATGAACTCTTGTATGGGTTTGCCTCGTAATCGTCGTCAGCATGATTCAGTTTGGGTCATTATAGATAGGATGACCAAATCAACTCATTTCCTACCAGTCCATATCTCTTACTCAGCCATGGATTAAGCAAAACTCTATATCAAGGAGTGGTTATATTGCACGGTATTCCATTTTTCATTATCTTATATAAAGGTACCCAGTTCACCTCTCATTTCTGGAAAGCATTCCAAAAAGGTCTTGGTAATCGAGTTAACCTTAGCAAATCTTTTCATCCCCAGATGGATGGTCAAGCAGAAAGGACTATTCAGACTTTAGAGGATATGCTATGAACATATGCGATAGACTTTATAGGCTATTGGGATGACTATTTTCCTTTGATTGAGTTCACATATAACGACAACTATTACTCCAGTATTCAGATGGCTCCATTTGAGGTACTTTATGGGATGAGGTGTAGAACTTCCATTAGTTGATTTGAAGTTGGTGAGGTTACACTAGTAGGGCTTGACTTGGTACATCATACCTTAGAGAAAGTCGAGTTAATCAGGGAAAGACTTAAGACCGCTTAGAGCTGGCAGATTTCATACACAGTTGTATGCTAAAAAGATCTCGAGTTCGATATTGGTGACTATGTGTACTTGAAGATCTCTTCTATGAAAGGAGTGAAACGGTTTGGTAAGAAGGGGAAGCTTAGCCCTCGATATGATAGTCCTTACCAAATTCTCAATAATTTCAAAAAGGTACATTACAGCTTGAGTTTCCTTCAGATCTATCTTAATTCCATCTCTTGTTTTATGTCTTCTTGCTAATAATATGCATAGGTGAGACATTAGCCGTAATCCCCATAGAGGGCATAGTTGTTCATAACAGCCTCTATTATGAAGAGATTCCAGTTAAAATCCTTGATTATCAGGTTCGCACACTGAGGAATAAAGAAGTCCCTCTAGTAAAGTTTAATGGCGGAATCAGTACATCGAGGGAGCTACTTGGAAAGAAGAAGAAGATATGCGGATCAAGTATCCTCACCTCTTCTCCACAAACTCAGATTCAGCTCAAGGTGATAGTTTTCCTTAAGTTTATTCAGTTTCATGTTCAGATTTCAGTTACAAACTTGGTATAAGTTACCATTACATGTTCACTCATATGTTCAAGAATCATGTTCATTTATGTACTCATGCATCAGATATGCATACTCAGTATGATAATTCAGTGTATCAGTGATTTCAGTCATGAATCTATGCTTCAGTTGTGCATGCCTAGTGTCTAAGTATGGTCTCTCTAGATTCTCTATTTCTGCCGTCTAACTCAACAATAAATTTCCCCAAGGGATAGATAATGTAAGACCCCATAAATTTCTTAGCTTAAATCAGTCCTTTAGGCTTGTCAAGTGGTCCCAGACTTAAAATATTTTAGCATAATATTTAGACTTAGTGTTAGTTTAGACTTCAAAAGTTAGCAATCTTATTTCCTGACCTTTGCATCCATTAAATGTTGATGTTTGAGTTAATTTATGATCATTAATATCAATAGGTGTTCTCGGACAAGTTTTGGATTTTTTGGACCTTGTTTAGATCATGTTTTAGTGCCCAAAATAAAGGATCGACGCGATGTCGATGTATTGCAACGATCATCAAATCGATAAGATAGTTTTTCCCCATCCTCAGTGTAAATTCTAGTAAACTAACGTAGACTCGACACGGTGTGTTGACTATCGCGTCAATGCCAATGTCATGGTGCATCGGCCTTTCCATCGAGAACACAATTTTTCAATCATTAAAAGACAACATCCTTGGCGGTATTTAGGTCTTTTTCCCACGTCTTTCCGCCCCCAAACCACGGAATTAAACCCTTTGAAGAGAATACATACTCATTCATTCTCCAATTTCCTCAATAACAAAATGCTAGGTGCTTAAGTTTCAAATCAAGAACTCAAGAACTCACCTTTATCTATCAGAAATTCATCAACTAAGGTATGTGAAGTGTTCATCCAAGGGTTCCTTCCACCCTTGGAGTCCAAGAAACTCTTTTAAAGTTCATGTAGAGTGATTTCATAATTTTCATAAGTTGAATTAAAGAGTATTTTTGATTTATTATGAGATTCATCAACTAAGGTATGTGAAGTGTTCATCCAAGGGTTCCTTCCACCCTTGGAGTCTAAGAAACTCTTTTAAAGTTCATGTAGAGTGATTTCATGATTAACAGGAGTTGAATTAAAGTGTATTTTTGATTTATTGTGAGATTCATGTAGATTTAATTGATATATTTTCTTTATCATGCGAATTCATGTTGAAACTCATGAAATTAGTGATCGGATTTGAGTCACGTTACCTACACGTTGTTTTAGTATTATGTGCATGTATTATTCCCTATTAGTGTTTAATGAATTTTCCATATGAGTTGAATAGTAAAATTATATCATGTTTATCATGTATGCAAGTATTCATGTCATGCAAGTGCTTACTTGTAACGCCCCGAGATCCCATACCGAGACGTCACACGGTGCTTATGGACCCAAAAGACCACAAGCTAACCCTTTACTGATATCTATACATGTACACAACATAATATATGAAATAAATGTGCAAACTGGCCATAAGGTTTAGCACATCTATAAATACTCAAAACTAAAAGTTGAATACTAATACATCAACATTCGGCTGAAAAGCCTCTAAACTATCTGAACTGCGGAGTTGATGGGATAGGTCCCCAACTAACTCCGTCGACTGAAAAAATATAAACAGAATCTGATGCAATATTAATAAATTGAGATTTGTCCTTGAAAGTATAGGACTCACTCCTACTGCTGCTGACTGGGATTGAACTACTGAGGAAACTCTGGGTCCTGTGCCTCCGAACCTATGGTGCCCAATAAAACACCATAACGCAAATGCACCAGTACAGGGACGTACTGACTATGTAGACGAGGTAGACTAATGAAAGAGCTCAAACACGCACAACATCTAAACTGAATAATCATGAAGATTCTGTACGAGAACATATACATGAATGCACAGACCAGGAACACAATCATCGCGACTCTAGATGCTGAAACTCGGATATCACTTTACGGCAGACTGAACTCACTATTAACACTGAGATACTAAATCACTGCCTCAACTGATACTGTTAACTGAGGATCAGGATGTATTTACATCAAGGACAAAATTCTGAGCTTACTATTTTTGATTGACAAGATTAGAGATCAACTTTTCTAACGGATGATTCCGGAAGCTATTATCGATGATAAGAAATATGATTATATCTGAATCTGACAACAAGAATACTCAATAGAAATTTGATACTACGATTAAACATATCTGACAGCATATCTCTGAATAGGATATCAGAAAACTATATGTGATACCAAGCCTATCAGACGGGATGACCAATGAATCAATGGAACTATCTGAGTTCTTCATAGAGATAGATGACTATATCTGACAGTCCTGATTTCTAGATATTTATACCAAAACTAAGACTGAATATTAAATTGTGAGAAATATTAATCTAACCGACATGCCCCCTACTATCTCTTAGGGGTCCAACCTCTACCCTCAGTTGGGAGAATGCCAATACCATGCCACGGGTAAAGACATTATCTCTTCTCTATGGTCAGGCTCTCTATCGATGACCCTCAACAGGTAAACAACTGTTCCTGTGCTGGCTACATAGTTCTAGAACACAAGGATATCTTCTAAGAATCTAACCCCTACTAGCAGGTGAGCTCCCATCTTTGGGTTCGCTCGGTGCTGAATCCTACTCACAACTGAAAGACTCTGGGTTGATTTTTAAACTGTACATAATAAGATGATTCTATTACTAATCACGTTTCTCAAAAGATCTGACTGAGTTATGCTGAGATTACTTAATTTTGTACTGACAGAAAAGGTATCGAATCATGGTATCTGACTGACGATACAAATCTTGAATATATTACTCAAATCACTTCTGACATTAAAATTGAATCATTTGAATACTATTAGATCTGAGCTGATTTAAAGGACTGGGGATAGATTACTAGCAATACAGAGATTATAAAAATAACTGAGATTACTGAGCTTTCATAAGTTGTGCAACTGTCTAAGGATACAGAATTCTATAATTCACTGATTTCGGAGAATCATGGCTTGACTGGAATTATCGTGAAACTGACACGGGCTCTAGACAATAGCTAAAATTTTTGGCTATAAATACCCCTAGGAATCGATAATATAAAACTAAAACACAATAATTCTTGAGTCATCTGTCTAAGGATACAGAGTTCTATAATTCACTGATTTCGGAGAATCATGGCTTGACTGGAATTATCGTAAAACTGACATAGGCTCTAGACAATAGCTAAAATTGTTAGGTATAAATACCCATAGGAATCGATAACATAAATTTAAAACAAAATAACTCTTGAGTCATCACGATCATCCATTCATCATCACAATCATTCATTCATCATCACAATCACTCATTCATCATCACAATCATTCATTCATGAGCACAAGCACTCATTCATCATCATAATCATTCAAGCATCTCTCCAAGTAATTAGGAATCATAACATACTTTACCGCTCAAAAATCCTTAACGCATCGCATCAAACAATTAAGAAACATAGGCCCCTATTCATCATCTCAATCACCCAAGGGTCGCTTTAAGCATCCCAGAATAATAATCATATAATAACATAAGGGAAATATGCTATTAGATCGTACTATATTCAATAAGGTTTTACCTCAACTATTTCATACCTACATCAGTCTTGCATAGGTTTGGGTATCATATGGCTTGGGGAAACTTCATTCTATCTTGTAATAACTTACATGCTAACACTTGGAATGTATTAAAAACTTAGCATATATCAAAGATCACATAATGGAGGAATTTACTATTATAACATCTCCACTTGTTCACTAAGGTCCTTCAACAAACACTAAACATGCATAAGTTTACACTTATTTAGGGATTTCCTACTATCATGGAATAATTTATTCACTTAGGCATTTTATCAAACACTAGGCATGCATAGACTAACTCAAAATTTGGGGTTTCATCTTCAACATACTTCAATGGCCCATATGCTTTTCCTAAGCTTTTATCAAACCTATGGGAGACACACTCCACCTATTCAACCAATTCTACACCAAAAAGTCATGAACACATCACATAGAAAGAAACTTCAAGAGGGTTTATCACCAATATCATATGAATTCCACATAGATATGTCAAAGCTCACAAATCTTGCAAACAAACATGAATCAAAACTCAACAACATATGAAACATGAATTTCAACTCATACAAATCATGGAATTTCAAAAACATAAAATCTTTATGTTTTAAAGATGGGTGCTTGAGATTCTTGGATGAAAAAGACCCAAGAATCAACATCTACATACCTTGGGGAAACTTCTTTCTTGAAGGTTCTTGGAGAGATTCTTGATTTCTTGACTTCTCTTAATCTCTCTTAATTTTTCTTGAAGAAAAAATATGGGTGTTGATCTTGGAAATAAACCATAATTTGACGTTTCGAATAAACGAAAAGTTGTGAGGTTTGTTTTGGGGTGATTGGGTGTTAAATAGAGTGAAAAATAACCCAAAAATCTATTTAAAATGGTGCTTCAGCGTTGTCTCGGATAAATCTGATGGTCATAGTGACGAACCATCACTCTGGTGACTAACTGTCACTCCCACCATCACTTTTGGGCAAGAAAAAGGCATTACTATTTCAGTTTTGACGGCCAAAGTGATGGGTCTTCACTGACTTGACGGTCTGTCAGTTTGTCTGTCACTCCAGGACGGCTCGGATAGCTCTTAGTAAAATGGTCATAACTTTTTACTCTGCTCTTGGATTTTGGAAAAATTGGTATCCTTGGAAAGCTAGTTGAATTATATATCTTTTGGTGTGTTATAAACTCAAAAATTCTTTGTAGAATAGGAGATATGCTCATCTGAAATTTACTATGGCAATGTCCTTCTCAAGAATTCAATTGGTAAGGGATGTTTTGATTCGTCTAATAACTAGGATGTATTTCAGGCCTTAATTCACATCAACCTTGATCATAAAAGTACTTAATCACTAAGATTTATTTCTTATAAGCTTGATTCATGGTTCTACTATCGGTTGGGATTCTCGGGGTATTACAATATCTCCCCCTTGAGAACATTCGTCCTCGAATGTTGCTTGACATACTGCAAATACGGATCAACAGAACTTACTCAAGAAACAAAAACATCTCAAGGCATGACTACGAAGCTAGAACGACTGACATATTGAGTTCTCACACTGGGGATGCATATCTAATGCATGGAATACTCCACTGAATCTACTCATAGCTGAATTCTCATAACACATATGCATATCTGATTCATGGATGTCTGGTTAAGCCGATTTTCGAAAGCACGACTTGACAATGCAAAAATGATTGATGGTAACTTCAAAAAGAAAATCTAACTGTGCATCTGTATGAATATAATAACATGCAACATCATAATACTATAGGGTAACTCCCCCTTGGGACTCTATGTCCCTCTAAACACACTTTGCTGAAATACTGGAGCGGTGCACGGGAACCTACAACCTACAGACTAGGTCATAATTTACTAATTGAGATCTGTAACTCGTGCATGACTCATGCTACCATATAAGCTCAAAATATATGAAAAGGACCTAACAATGGATACCATAAACATGAAGGGTTCATAACTTACCCAGGTCTATTTCAAGGAATCCTTCCCGATCAAGGCGAGCCTGAAGCGCCTGGAGTCTACCCCTTTGAGTCAGTGCTATACATTCTCGCATTTTACGGCCTAGATCACCACACCCAAAGAACACATCACTACTGGCTCTACACACACCTTGGTGGGGCCTGCCACACTCTCCACAACGTGGATGGGTACGAATACCGCTAGCACTACTATGGGCTATGTGAGCTTGGCGCTCCCTCAAATCTGACACCCCCAAACATAGGTGAGGGTACAATAGCTATAGGTGGAGTTCGGGCTAAAAATATCCGACCTTGCTGAGAACTACTGCCACCCTGGGACCCTGACAAAGACAAACCATGACTACCTATCTTGGCTCTCTTACTCACTCTCTCTCTTTTCTTTATCTTATCTGTCTTAATCTATTGTGCATGCATCATTAGACTAGAAAGATCCATATCCCTATTGAGCATAGTAGCTCTACACTCTTTCAACACATAACTCGATACCCCAGACAAAAATTTTCTCATACTCGCTCTAGTGTCAACTACCAAGTCAGGAGCATACTTAGCTAATTGGTTAAATTTAAGACAATTTTATTTCACGGTCATGGAACCTTGCCTTAGGTTCATGAACTCTTGTACCTTAGCCTCTCTCATTTTTAGCGGAAAAAATCTATCTAGAAAGGCACTCTAAATGTCTGACCAAGTCACAGGAGTTGTATTCTCCCCTCTACACTTCTCCCACATCACTACCCAATCATAAGCAACATCCTTTAACATATAGGATGCTAACTCAACACTCTCCTCCTAAAAATTATGCATAATTAGGTTGATCTTCTTAACCTCCTCTAAATATAGTTGAAGATCCTCACCTACTACTGACCCAAAAAATTTTGGTTGGTTTATTTTCATGAAACTACTAACCCTGGTTGTGGCAGAATCCCCATCTTGCTGAGGTGGGACTACAGTGTAACAATTACTCTAATAATAGTCACATCTTAGGATAGCACCTGAAAAGCTACCCGAAACTGTGCATGTGACACGCTCTCATGGTCAGAATCTACTGGCTGTGGTGGCTGGTCATCAACCCCGTGAATGAAATCTCTATGATGAGGCATACTCTTTAAATAGAAGGAAGAAATGGATTAGACTGAGAACCAACTTCAGCTTATGCTCACTCACACAAAATGATCACTGAAAGAAGGAAAACTTCTCCTAAGAACATCCCGTAGCCTTTTGCACATAAATGTGGCACACAACACGCCCATGCACAAGACTCTACTAGATACGGCTTTTCAGACTCCCTAGGACACTATTGAACCTTAGGCTCTGATACCAAGTTTATAATGCCCTAAGATCCTATCCCGAGACATCACACGGTGCTTATGGACCCAATGGACCACAAGCTAACCCTTTACTGATATTTGTACCTATACACTTCATAGTGTCTGAAATAAATATGAAAACTGGCCATTATGTTCAATGCATCTATAAATACAAAAAACTGAAAGATGAATACTAATACATTAACATCCATCTGAAAAGTCTCTTAACTGTCTGAACTGTGGAGTTAATGGGACAGGTCCCCAGCTAACTCAGTCAATTGAAAAAAATATAAACAAATGCTAATGAAATATTAATAAACTGAGATTCATCCTCAAAAGAGGAGGACTAACTACTACTGCTACTGACAGGGACTGAATTCCTGAGGTAACTCTATGTTCTGTCCCTTTGAACCTATGGTGCCCAATTCAAAACCATAGCGCCAATGCGTTAGTACAGGGATGTACTGAGTATGTAGATGAGGTAGGCTAATGCAAGGGCTCATATATGCACAATATCTAAACTAAATAATCATGAACATGCTGCACGATAACACATACATGAATGCACAGACTATGAACACCATTATCGTGACTCTAGATTCTGAAACTCGAATACCACTTTACTACAGACTGAACTCACTACTGATACTGAGATACTGAATCACTGACTTAACTGATACTGTTAACTGAGGATCTGGATGTATTTACCTCAAGGACTGAACTCCGAGATTAACTCTTTCGACTGACAAGATTAGAGATCAACTTTTCTAATGGATGATTCCAGAAGGTATTATCAATGATAAGAAATATGATTATATCTAAATGTAACAACAAGAATAAACAATAGAAATCTGATATTGTGATCAAGCCTATCTGAAGGCATATCTCTGAATATGATATCAAATAACTGTATCTGAGACCAAGCCTATCTGACGGGATGGCCCATGAATTAATGGAACTATCTGAGTTCTTCATAAAGATAGATGATTGTATCTGACAGTCCTAATTTCTAGATATTTCTACTAAACTAATATAGAATCTAAAATAATGGGAAGTACTCATCTAACCGACATGCCCCTACTATCTCTTAGGGGTCCAACCTCTACCCCTGGTTAGGAGGGTCCCAATACCGTGCCACGAGTAAAGACATTATCTCTTTCCTAAGGTCAGGCTCTCTGGCGGTGACACTCAACAGGTAGACAACTGTTCCTATACTGGCTACACAGTTTGGGAATACAAGGATTGCTTCAAAGAATGTACCCCCCTACTAGCAAGTGGTTCCTATCCTTAGGTTAGCTCGGTGCAGAATCCTACTCCTAACTGAACGACTGTAGGTTAATTCATAAACTGTACACAATAACCTAAATCTGTTACTGATCATGTTTCTCAAAAGATCTGACTGAGTTACACTTAGATTACTTAGTTCTGTATCTAACAAAAAAGGTATGTAATCATGGTATCTGACTGACGATACAGAGCTTGAATAGATTACTCAAATCACTTCTGAGATTAGAATTGAATCATTTGAATACTATTAGATCAGAGTTGATTTCTAGGACTAGGGCTAGATTACTAGCGATACGGAGATTACGGAATTAACTGAGATTACTAAGATTTGTTATGTTCTGCAACTGCCTGAGGATACAGAGTTCTAAAATTCACTAAGTTCTGAGAATTATGGCTCGGTTGGAGTTATCGTGAAACTAACACGGGCTCTAGATAGCAGCTAAAATTGTGGGGTATAAATACCCCTTGGACTCGATATCATAAATGTAAAACATAATCATTCTTGCATCATCACGATTATCCATTCATCATCACAATCACTCATTCATAATCATAATTTTTCATTCATCATCACAATCATTCATTTATCATTACAAGCATTCATTGATAATCACAATCATTTAAGCATCTCTCTAAGTAACTTGGAGTCATAACACATATTCCACCTTAAAATTCCTTAAGGCATCGCATCAAACATTTAGGAAACATAGGCCCCAATTCATCATCACAATCACCAAAGGGTCGCTTTAAGCAGCTCAAAATAATAATCATATAATAACATAGGGAAACATGCTATCCGATCATACTCCATTCAACAAGGTTTTACCTCAACTATTTCATCCCTATAATAGTCTTGACATATGTTTGGATATCACATGGCTTGGGGAAACTTCATACCATCATGTCATAACTTACTTTCTAACCACTTGGCATATATTAAAAACTTAGCATATATCAAAGATCACATAATTGGGGAATTTACTACTATCACATCTCCACTTGTTCACCAAGGTCCCTCAACAAATACTAGACATGCATAGGTTCACCCTCATTTGGGGATTTCCTACTATCATGGAATAATTCATTCACTTGGGCATTTTATATAACACTAGGCATGCATAAACTAACTCACAGTTTGGGGTTTCATTCTCAACATACTATAATGGCCCATATGCTTCTCCTAAGCTATTATCAAACCTATGGGAGACATGCTCCGCTTATTCAACCAATTCTATACCCAAAAGTCATGAACACATCGCATAGAGAGCAACTTCAAGAGGGTTTATCACCAACATCACAAGAATTCCACATATAAAGGTCAAAGATCACAAATCTTGTAAACAAACGTGAATCAAACCTCAACAACACATGGAACATCAATTTCAACTCATACAAATCATGAAATTTCACAAACATAATATCAATAAGTTTTAAAGATGGAGATTGAGTTTCTTGGATGAAAGGGATCCAAGAATCAACATCTACATACCTTGGGGAAACTTCTTTCTTGAAGGTTCGTAGAGAGATTCTTGATTTCTTAACTTCTCTTAATCTCTCTTAATTTTCTTAAAGAAAAAATATGGGTTTTGATCTTAGAAAGAAACCCTAATTTGATATTTTGGCTGAATGAGAAGTTCTGATCTTGGTTTTGGCGTTATTGGGTGTTAAATAGAGTGAAAAATGACCCAAAAATCTCTTTAAAATGGTGCTTCAATGTTGTCTCAAACAAATCTGATAGCCAGAGTGATGGACCATCACTCTGGTGACTAACCGTCACTCCCACTATTACTTTTGTTTGATAAAAGGTCCTTACTGCTTTATTTTTTACGGCAAAAGTGATGGGCCATCACTAACTTGACGGTCCGTTAGTTTGTCCATCACTCCTTGATAGTTTGAATAACTCTCAGTAAAATGGCTATACCTTCTTACTCCAATATCAAATTTTGCCAAAATTGGTATCGTTGGAAAGCTATTTTATTATCGATCTGTTGGTAGTTCATAAGCTCAAAAATTCTTTGTAGAATGGAAGATATTCTCTTTTGAAGTTGACTTTGAAAATGTCCTTATCAAGAATTCAATTGGTAAGGGATGTTTTGATTCGTCGAATAGATAGGACGTATTTAAGGCCTTAATACACATCAAACATGATCATAAAACTACCAAATCACTAAGATTTATTTCTGATGAGCTTGAATCATGGTTATTCTATCGGTTGGGATTCTTGGGATATTACATTACTTGAATGCCCAAATGAATGAATGATGACTAAGAAGTTAGTTACCATGTCTGAAGAATTATGTCATATCATTTAAGTTTCTGCTATCGATTCATGGGGTATTTAATACCCAAAAATTTAGATGCTTATCTAGATATATGGTCTTTTATAGAGTAGAATCAATCGTGTTACGAGTAGTAGTATTTAGTCAGTACAGAACTTACTTAAATTTAGTAAACTCAGATTCAGTCCAGTTCAGTTTAGTAAAATTAGTTTAGTTCAGTTATACAGTATGATCAGTAATAGTCCAATCTAGCCTAAAACATTTTATAATCATTCCATTGCCTAATCAGTTAGGAGTAGGATTAAACACCGAGTGAACCCAAGTATAGTCACTCCGCTTAGTACAAAATTCAGTATCGTTCCACAAAATCAGGACTATCAGATATAATCATGTAATTATCAAAAAAATAGTTTTATAGTAAACTCAGACATTAGTAAGTCAGTATTCAGATTTAGTACTCAACACAATCACGATCTCAATTAAAGTATACGTATTCATGCATGTATTCTTATTCAGTCATACTCATGTTATTTAGTCACTATTATTCATGCATATGAACATATGCATTTAAACCTACCTCACTGTGCATACCAATACATTCAAAATACTGACGTACGTTTTTATTTTGTCCTATGATGTCTTATATCATAGGTTTAGACGGATGGGCTCCAGAATTACCTTAGCAACTCAGATTTCCAGCAGTCAGCATAGTGGTAACTCCTTATAGTTCGAGGTAGTTTTCAATATTTTAGTATTATCATAGTGGTATGTTCTCATAGTTAAAGGACATAGTAGTTTTCAATATTTTAGTATTATTTTTAGTAGTCAGAGTTAGTGAGGGACTTGTCCCATCAACTCTACAGTTCAGACAGTTTAGAGGCTTTTCAGAGTAGAGTATTCTCAGACAGTTGTTCAGTTTTTATTTTAATACTTATATTCATTCTTGGCATTTTGAAGTCACGTTTAGATTTATTTATAGATTTGAACCTTATAGAATATATTTCCACTAATTTCCACCATCATTATAGTATTTATTAAACAGTTATTACAGTAGGTACAAGTCAAGAAATAGATTGTGGTCTTTCTGGATTATGAGCATCGTGTAGTGTCTGGGGTATAGACTCTGGGCATTACAACATATTAATGCATTCATGCTCAGCTATCTCATGCGTGTCAACAAGTCCACATCTCATATATCAGTACATTTAAAGTACTGACCGCATACTTTTTCTTTGTGCTATGTTGTCTTATAACATAGGTTCGGATGCTCGGTTTCCCAACCGTTCTAAGACAGATTAGTGCTATCCCAAAAGAGTAGTGGTGAGTCCTCATCCACTAAGGACATGATATGTCTACTCAGTTATTATAGTATTTCCTTATGTTCAGTTAGTCAGAGTAGTTTAAGGGTTTGTCCCATTAACTTCTCATGATGTTTAGAGGCTTTTAGACAGTCAGACAATTAGTCAATAAACAGTTGTTTAGTTTTTCAGGTTTATTAGTTTTGACAAACATTTTAGACTTGTCACATACATCTATTTAATATTCATATTTACAGTATTTTATCAGCCTATCTTTCGCATATGTAATTTTAGTTTTGTTTATTCAGTGCTCACAACAGTTCTAGCTCATTGGTTGGCTTGTCGTTACTTTTGACAATAAGAACCATTGTCATGAATAGGGAGTAGGCTCAGGTCATGACACACTAGAAGGTCAAAAAAATTAAAATTAAAGGTGTATCAAGTGTATTCTTGATGTTCTCATCGATACCCAATGAACCTATTAGAAAGTTTGATGTAAAGTTGGGTAAAAGGTTCAAATCTAAAAGTGGCCAGATAGAAATTACATCTCCATGTCCACCTTTCCGTCACAATTCATCTTAGAAGAGTTGAATCTTCTATCCTTTTGCCGCTCAATTCTTAGTAAGCAAAACTTGGGACAGAGATTCAAATCTTCTAAGTCGAAATACAAGTTATAGTTGAAAAGGCATTATACCGTGATGTTAAACTAAGTGCTCAATGGGAGGAAACCCATCATACCAAGAAAAGTGGCCCGTATTATTTATTCATAAATTTAATAGTGTAAATTTTAATATATTCATTGATTAATCCATGCATTTGTGGCACCTTGGAGTTTATAAAATGAACTAAAAAAGGAAAATATGGAATGTTTTCATGGTAGACTAAACAAGGGAAAATAGAGGTGTATAAATTCCCTTTTTTACCATGATCACGGGTACTGAGCCATAGTCGCAGTCACCCACGTGTCTATTAGCGCTGACCCCTAACCATGATCACGGTAAGACCACTTTTAAATGGATATCGGTCTTCTTTTTCTCCCACACATCCCCTCCAATTTCTCTCTCAAATTGCAACCACTTATGGCTATATTTTTAATATATCAAAGGCATCTTTGCATCTAGTCTGCATCACTAGTTGGGTAAGTTCTTCAAGCCTATGTTTTAATAGTTATGAGTATGGCTTAGGGTGTATGAACTAGGTAGGTCCTAACATTGTATTTTTCATTACCGAATGGTTGTTGAATCATGCTTAGGTGGTAATTTACTATTTGATATGGCGTGTACATACATGGATAAGTATTAAGTACCCCATAGTTTTTAACAATTGATTAAAATATAGCTTGCATACCAAGTGTCTAATCTATTGACCAATCGAGTTAATAACTTATTATTTACGCATTGTGGGGGCATGATTGAAGACTTAGAATACATGTTTCATGTTATAGGTGATTGATTCCTATTTTAGAACACATTTTTGCCCCAAAATGGATCTTTAAACTAGTGAAAAACTAGCATAGTCTAGTCTCAGGTACCCCAATTGCAGACATCGAGACCTAAACATAGCATATGCAATCGCGGTATTAAAGTTGTGACCGTGGTTACCTTATGATCACAGAAAAGCCAATGAGGATCGCTATAACTGAGACTTAATATCAGCTTGGGCCAAAATTCCTGCAGTTCAAATATTAGGTCAAACACCACCTAGTATCCATCACATAAAAGTTAGTGGACAATATAGTGTAGTATAATCATGAAAAATGATGATTGTGACTAATTTTTCATGGTACTCATGTTTTGTAGGTTTCAATTATTGAGAAGTATGATCAAGTATGATTCAAGACCCCTAAATACCACAACCAATACTACAATTAGTTTCGAAAGACTAAGATGCTCCTAGAAAGAGGTGTATGTTTTGAGAGAGTGCCATAAAATCTTCTATCATTTCATACAAGACTCACGGACACCGGATGGAGTTGGTTTGCCCCGTACCCCTTGTAGGGAAAATGAGTTGTGGGTGTGAGAGTTCTACACTAATCTTAGCATAGTGTCTTTTTCAAACCCAATACTTAAAATCCGAGCTGAATGTGCTTTTTGGAGAAAATCAAATCAATGATTTGTAAGGGATTCCTAATGCATACATTGTTTTTTTAAAGCCAATAGGTGTGATCCAGGAAGCTGGATGGCAGAGAAGTTCTGCCCAAGAAAAGAGGTCCCATGGGCGGCAATAAAAAGGGCATCTCAATAAATGACTTCATCATTGAGGCCCGGATATGGATAGAAATCATTTACAGTTGGATCTGTCCATCTACGCATATAACTATAGTAATATATATGCGTTCCCATATGGTTTCCTATATACTAGATAACATTTCTCTGAATGTTGGTCGTCTGGTGATATCTAATATTAAGTTCTACAGTAACCTTGGTGGTATGCATTTTTATTTGCTTCTTTTATTACTGAGTTGTGTAGGAGAGCAGGGGTGGTGGAATATTTGGATGATACTCAGGTGCACCCATCCATTGTTAGGTCGCTATAGGATTTTGGTATGGATATAGGGTTATCAAAGAGCTAGTATTAGGACTGCCTCAGGGGCTAGGAGAGCCCTACACCAGGCGTCACTATTATGTGTCCCGCTCAGATTATGAGAAATAATAAGAGGAGCAGTAGTAGAAAGGAGCCACTATTTCTAGGCTCAAAAGGCCATACTCAGCACTAGTGGAGAGACACAATGAGCTTCGGGCCTCCCACGAGATGATGATGAAAAGGGAGAAGAAGAGAGACAAGTTATTTAGAAAGATGTAGAAGGGGATCAAGGGCCTATGGAAGGTCCTAAAACCCCTTGACAGACTACCTTACCTAGAGTTGAGAGTGATGATGAGGCCCCTTCTTAGAGATTAGGTTCTAATGTTGGTGGTGGTGGTGCAGAGTCAGCAAGAGAGAGCAGCTCTTTAAGTAGATTCAGGGAGCATCCTTTTCTCTTGCTTTATTCATTATCCCTTGGGGCCACTGTTGTATTTTCAGTTGGGGGTGCTGATCCCAGGATATGTATTATTCAGATGTTTTATGACATTTTGGATGATGTTTATTTTTTTGGGGTTGTATTATTTGGGCACTCTAATGGTGCCCATATTTCATGGATTAGTTATTTGATTTTTTTTAGATCTTTTTTTACTTTATCTTTATTTTAGTGGTGATAATATTGGACTAGCTTTTTCCTATGAAAAATAGAGTGATGACATTCTTAAGGAAAAGGTGTCTTGCATGGGTTTGAGCCATAGATGCAGGAAAAGTATGAGTACCCAAGGCATCAAGGTTACAAATGAAAGAAAAATTTGTATATGACTGGAATTTTGGATTTGGAATCATACTTACACCTATGGAGAGGTCTGAATAGCCATATAGTTTACCCGTATGCTAAAATTTGAGATACAGATTAGTTTTATACCATATTTAGCAAACTGTGCATGGTGCAAATGGAAAGCAAACACCCCCTCTATCTAAAATTATTCAAAAATAAAGGGCATGGACGTGAGCAACCTTGTAGCAATTCTTTTTCTCTTTTTGTGACTCCAAAAATTTTGGCTTGGCCATGTTTTTAGATACTCTATTTTATCTCTAGAAGGAGGGGAAATTGAGACCCATTGGATAATTTGCATGCCATGTGTGGTGAGCTTATTTTCCCAAATCCTATGTGTAATTGTACCATCTAGAACTTGCCCAGTTAGTCTCTCAAGGCTAATTTTGATTCTATTTGATTTGTCAGATAATATTAGGCCATATTTTTTTACATTGGAAGTCTACTTTGACCTAATAAGCCTACCCTTTTATAGATGTCATCCCTGGTTACCCACTATAAGCATTTGGATTTTTCGTTTTCCAACACGTTGCAAGCCGTGAGTCTTTCAATTTTTATCCCTCTTTTGAACCCTACCCTCCTTGAACTTAAAAATACAACTGGAGGTTCCAAGCCTAAGTTGGAGGTGGTGATGATTGGAAAAGGTAACTTTAGGACACAAAGTTATAAGTGAATGCCTATGGGCTTAAGCATTGAGAACAAATGAACAAGAAAAAGAAAGGTTCCAACAAAGGAAAGAGAAGCACAAAGTGTGCAAGAAAAAAAATTGAGAAAATGGGTGAATCAAGGAAAAAAAGTAGGCAAATTTGTAAGAAAGTGAAACCCAAAACAAGTGGCTCATAATCAAAAGTTGGATAGAATAGTGTGATGTACATGCTCAAGGAGGGTATAGCCATGTTCTTCCTAAATAATATCCTACCCTACCCCAAACCTACAATACAAGCATAAAAAGTCTTTCATGATTTCCCATCAAGTATTTTCATTGTAGTTTTGATTGAAAATAGGGGAAAGAATATGGCATGGTATTCGTTAGAATCAAGAATTCTTTAGAGAGAGAGAGAAAGAGAGAGAGAGTTTTGTAATTAAATTCCTTGTTGCATTTTTGACAGCTTGGTATCTGGAATTTCATTTCTTTTGAGGAGGCAGTTGAACAAGTTGAGGTGGGTGATTTTTTCATCTCCTAGATAAATGAGGCAAAATGAGTATGTTGTTATTGAGGTAAAAGTCGAGTCCCTTCTAGAGTTGTAGTGATTGTTGTATGGATGCTCTTTGAAGTCTTTTGCATCCTCGGATATTACATTTTATGTTAAGGGGTGTCAAAGGAATAACTTTTCCCATGTTTTGGCAAACGTATGCATTATCTCTTGGTAAGAGGTAATATTGCTTAAGGACATCAAAGATTTAAATTGGGGGGTGTTGATGGATGGTGAATTTACCAGTCATTTGCACTAAAAATTCATAAATATTACCATGATTTAAATATATAAGTGAGACAAAGTTGTGATTAAATGCACTAATTTCCACATTTTTTAGGCATACAATTTGTAAGACGGAAAGATGTGAATTTGAGATAAAAAAAAATAAAAAGGGGAAAAGATGTGCAGCTAGAAAAAACTAGATTAGAAGCAAACATCAATCATCGCGACTGCGGTCAGTCAAGCCAGGTCAAAGAACCACGAACGCAATATTTTTACAGTCACTATCAAAGTACCGTGATCGCAGCCTAGCGGAAATGCAGCCTAGGTATAGAGATGTAAATGCACAGAGTTGTTCCTAGTTCCCTTAAAAATCTCAACCCTATCTCTTTGAGAGGAGATCAGATTTTTATGCAATTTTATTCAATATCTAGTTCTCAATTTTGGAGGACAATTATTGTACTAATTTTTGGGTGAACAATACATTAGAGTAGCTTCCAAGTGGTGGATTGAAAATTTCATTGAAGATTTGTTGAACCCTAATGTTTTAAATTTGCATTCTATTTATCTTTAAATATGTCAAATTGATGGAGATTTTTTGATATGTCTTGCTTATTAATCTTATGTGTAGCTAATTCTTCCTCTTGGAATTATATTAGAATAGGGGGCAATTGTGTGTGGGTAATGATTTATTTGAGCATTTGCTAGTTTGTTGATGATAGGTTATCATTTTGCTAGATTATGTTGGTTAAGATTTGTAGGTGAAATCCCTGAATACATAAATTTTGCTACAGAGTCTAAACCCTGGCTTCTCCACATGATGCACACATCAATGGCGACAACCTGTACTATGATCTGTAGGTTGCATAAGTGTAGTATGAGTACCAAATGAATGGTACTTTGTAGGCAACTGCTAACTAAGCTCTAAAGATAAAGAAGATATATACAAAATAGAAACTTCACCCTAGAGTCAACAAATCATATGACAAGCCAGTGAGAAAAATAAGGAAAAACTATTGGGTTCATTTCTAAGGGTTTAGTTCAATAAGACTAATTAAGTATTAGGGTGAACTATCCCGTTCTAGCTACATTCATTATACGTCCATGCTATATCGTATATCCCATGTAAATATATGAATAAAGAACAAAAGAAACATATATTGTAATATAAAGGGCGAAGAAATGACTATACAATATAAATAACAAAGAAAGGGATTATGGAGGTACCATAGCTTCATATAATTAGATATATATATATATAAACACATGTAAACCTGAGGTCATATCAAAGAATAACCCAGATAATCATATTCTCATGTTAAGACCTCATTATAATACTACTAGGATTTAATTCTATCATACTCAGGGTTGCTAATCTATATTGCTAGACATGATATAATTGTGCGTAACAATGCAATTATCAGATAAAAAAGGCCGAGAAAATACCTCAAATATCGATACCAGATCAACGACCAATATGTCACAAGCTAGCTGAAATAATGATTATAACAGTGGTAATAACAATATAAATAAGAATGTGAATAACCGGCTACTCTGGATAACCATATACCTAACCGATCCAATTCTTACCCCCACCACCCTAGAACATAAGGTTCAATAAAAATACAATAACTCAAGGTATATTCTTTACCAATATCTATGCAATCATCTCATATCGAGTGATAGACATTGGTGCATACTAGTGAAAGGCAATGCACGTAAAGGAATGAATACAAGATATACAATTAATATCACAACTCAACCTATCTATCATTATGACCATCATCATCGTAATCAACCTTCGGCCTTGCGATGTATCAATATGTCATCATATCATCCTTTGTTCTTGTCGGGTATCAACATATAATCATTATATCCTCTGGACATATCGGGTGTCAAAAGATTATCACAATACCATTGGCCTTGTTGGGTATCAATATCATCATAATATTATACTCGGCCTTGCCGGGTATCAATATCATAATAAATAGCATTGAGGAAAAACATATACAAATATACTCATAAACATAATCATATAATCATAAGGTATCCATCTAGTCAATACTTCCAAACTATATGTTATTAGATAACCAATGTTTATTATAATGAAACCACTAGTTTACTAGTCATCATATGACCTCTAGTTATTCGTCTGAATATTATCCTTATGCTTGAGATAGCAACTATACATTATTTATTAATCAGCCAACATCTATAAACTAGTAAAGGTTCATCGCTAGACCATAATCACAATTCATCCACTATTCAATATTATCGACTAATCATCAAATATCTGTTAACAATTATTATAAAATACATAACCACTTATCATCTAGCCATCTTTTATTTAACTGACACCATTCATTAACAAACCATTTTTTACAAACTAATCCTCGTTTAACAATTCATTAATTAACCTTTTTCAATGATTCATTGTGATTAACTAGTTAATTTTTACTACGACCATCTCTTATTATCTAGCATCATTAATACACAACTCCTCATTTATTAACTACTCGACATCACGAATTTATTCATCAATGTCAACTGCCCTTCACTTATGCTTGACCTAAACTTACCATAAGCCATATATCAATTATCTCTATCTACCATATTTCAACTAAGAAAGACTAATTAACTAGTACACTAGCACTATAGTCACTTAATAGACAGCTAGTTACCACATAGCCTAAACCATATTTACAAAGAATACTCATCAGATCACATTTCAAACAGAATCACATAGGTTATTGATATAATAATTGTGATTTACACACTGTATCTTCCTTCATCCCATTCCAGACAGATGCATATATAAACATCTATATGTATATATGAATCCATAAATAGTAATCATATCCTTTACAATGATAAACACCTATCAAATATCCAATAATTACAATAATATGACCTTGCCCCAATAATATATATTCGGAGTAATCAAAATATCATAATCATGGCTTTAGGACTATATACATATCCGGAGCCCCTTTCAATAATTGTATTTATAATCATAGCATATCTCTAATTATTTCATATATATATAAGGCATCTCATACATATGAGGCATAATATAGATAATCATGTAATCATATCTGACATGTGAGGAATCTCACATCTAGGAGGCATAACATTAATAAGCATGTAATCATCTATAAAAAACATATATCACTATGTCATACATCATGTCTATTAGGAATATCACCTCTCTAGGCCAAATATAATATCTAAGAAGAATATCATCTTTATATGTCCAATAACCATGATTAAAAGGGGATAGCATCTCTATAGTCCAATAATAAAGTCTAAGAGAAAATAGCATCTCTATATGCCAATCATTAAGTGCAAGAGGAAATAGTATCTCCATAGGACAAATAATGTATCTAGGAGAAATATAATATTTTAATATCCAACGTCACTTCCATAAAGAGTATTGTAACCATAATTCAAAATCCACAATCCTAGGAACATCAATACAATTTACCAAGTCACTAAGTAACCTTATACTAATTTTTACTAGCCTCATCTGTGTCTAACATCCGCAACTAAGTCCTTAAGGCTAAAATAAGTCTTGGCATCAGTGGGCCAAACGACTCCACTTCTGAACCTCAATATCCAGAATTAGGCACACCATGACACAAACTAGGCTACGGTATCTGGTTTAAATTCTATATGTCAAGTAAGCCACATTAAATCCTAAGATAGGAACTTCGACCAGAAATAAGGGTACTCAGGTCATCTTTACTAAAATTATGGTTTTAAGACTGCCACACTACTTCGATTAGATTAAACATACATTTCATGCCTCAAATGCATCCCCAACATAGCATTACATCATAACCATGCTACAACTAATCTAAACTAGAAAGGGAGGTAGAGGTTCAAAAGGGCTAATAAACATGCCACCTTACGGGTCTAAAACCCTCATCAAATATCTAAATATCAATAATCAAGGCTAAGTTATCTTACCTATAATCAAGCTTAATCTTCATATTCAGACGCAATATATATCACACATAATCTATGAAGAAAAGTGGATTGAAACCTCCTTCAAGGCCAAACTGCAACGTCTAACTTTATGCACCACATTCTAGTCTTCACTTCACAATCCCGAAAATATCATCAAACTAACAAAACCATGATCTAGTCATCAGTACGAGTCTGACAATACCCATATTGCAACATTGTGCTTCGGGTTCAAAAATGACACTAAAACCCTAAATGGGTCCCATATACAGAAAAATGAGTTTTCGAGGCTAACCTAATGTTCACACATGAACAAGGTATCAAAACCCTCAAGAAGTGGGTGAAAATTAAGCATACCATGGTCTAAAATAAAGCCCTAAGGCAAATTAGGTTTTTGGGTACAAACTAAGAAATTCAAGAATCAATTCAAAGGATTCTTACCTTAAATTCGAAGATATTCACGATTAATGATAAAAAAAATCTCCTGTGTCACCCACCATGACCAATTTGTGATTAGCACACCATATTATGGTAAAGCTCTCAAAGGTGAAGAAGAAATGGCAAAAATCATGACTATGGGTCTATTTATAGATTCCTAGGGAATGAGGTACTACAATCGCTGAGACACAGACCTCATTTGCTGTTCCATGGTTACATGGCCTTGCTGCAATCACTGTCCCACAATCGCCTCCCCTACGTTGCAATCACCAAGGAACCAGAACTAGCAACAACTGAGAAGATTTCTAAGTTTCCAAAGATGCCTCAGAATTCATTTGAATTCTATGCTTCCTAAATAAAACATGTAACCAAACTAAATTTGATATTCTGAACACGTTGGCAAAGTCAGATTTTCAATCAGATATCATTTCAACCAAATCTGGATCCCACAACTAAACTTTATAATTTTCAACTTTTTGATTGATATGTCAAAATAAGCTCGGGTGTATTAGGACCAAAATTAAAGGTCCACCTAGTGTAAAATCAATATTTTGGATTTGCTGGCACAGTCGGAATTTACATCTAACATTTTTGACTGAAGTTTTTGCCCGGTGGTCATTTGGAACCAGCAAAGACTTCTAAATATGGAATAGGTTCTAACAAACAAATGACCTTCCCAGTAACCTAATCGTCAGTCCCACCAAGAGATATATGACTTGGGGCATCTATGGAGAAGCTCAAATGGATAAAATACGCATAAATATGGAAAATAACCTTAAAGGTCATTACATAATGTTTACTGAAGCATAGTGAAAAATACTTAATAGAATTATGCATGTTCCTATGTCAATTGACAACATATATAGTTATAGACTCAGGCTAATAATTGGGATTTCTTGTAAATAGGAACACTTGATATCATAGTAATTCATCTAGTTTATGTGAATATTAAGAATGTGGTATTTAATGAGGCTAACTAAACTTAGTATTAAGCTAGGCTAATAGATTTAATTTCTCGTAAAATAATTTGTTGATCATTAATTTATTGTAAGACCTTTTCTATTAGGGAAAGAATGATTTAGCTTCAAATTATACACGATCATCAAACTTTCCCTCTTCAAAATATGTTGTCATTTAAGTGCTAATTGAGTTTATTTATTCTCTTTTTGTAGGTGTCAAAAATGAAGAAAATGGGGAGATAAGTGATGAAGAAATTGACCTTACTTCAGAAGATTTTTGAATTGTTGATAGATGCTTTTATATAGATCATTTTGATATTGAATTTTGTAATGCCTATTACGACTCAAACTTGATACTATATGGCAAAACTAAAGATCATTTTACTCTAATATTTTGCTTTAGGTTTAGATACTAGTTTGTTGAATATTTTAATTTGAATTATTATTAATGAAAGATTTTGTTTTCATGTGTATATATGTATAATTGGATTAATATAATTCAATAAATTTAGTTGTAATATATATTGAAGTTGTTGTAATTGGTGAAAAAACCTATTGCAACAGCTAATTAAAATAGTTGCAATAGGAAGCAACAAATATTCAAGAAGATCCTAAAACTGTTACAACATGTGTCAAAAAGCATTGCAATAGATAGTAAAATCCTATTGTAAAAGACCAATAAATGTTGCAGTAGATTCTCAAAAATTCTTGCAATAGGGTTACTGCAATGATTTCTTGCTGTTGGAATAGGATGCTTAACCATTGCTACAACCGTTGCTATAGACAATATGAAGTGTTTGATAACTCTTACCTATACCATCTAAAATGGAAGAGGACAGTCATTGTAAATAGCTTAACTTTCATTAAGGTCCAATCCACGAGGAGTGAGATTTAGATTTCGAGTCCCATGTGTGCTGAAATTACTAAAATAATACCGTAAGTGTATAGAGCATAAAACACATAATGTAAAGTAGGGGGAGGAGTTGATGTGGAATTGAATCCAAGCAGTATCAAGTCAAGAATCACACTATGCTACAATTTTTGTTTTTGAATACAATTTTAGAGAGATCTTTGGATTATGTCTAACTAAGGGAAAATTGTGCATTGGATCATGATGGTTTGGTATAAGTTCTAATTATTGATGGGATGGTAGGCTAGGTTAAGATTCCTTGAGGATAGATTGTCAACAAGGCCTCAAGGATGTCACTTCTTGACTAATTTGAGTACCTAACGAGTCTATCAATAAAAGCCACCCGAAACCTCAATTAGGCCTTCCTATTTCTAGGACGATTCCCATGACATAAATTATTCTCCATCTACCTTATTTCTAAGCTGGCAAAAGAAAGTAAGTTATCTTTACAATTGTCCACTATTACTTTGGTCCCCTATAGCCTTCTTTGAAGGAAGCTATGGGTTCCCAAGACTTCACCCACGTCACTCTTTAGAGAATGATTAGAGTTTTAAAGAGTTTAGGGTTTTCAACAAACAAACCTATTTTTGGTATTTGGGGTTTTCACCCACTAATCCCAACTATTTGAACAAAGCAATAGTGGAATAAATAATCAACAACTAAGTATAATACAAACACATCATCACCCATACAAAATTGCACCTTAGTTCAACATAATCCCAAGACTAAATGATTTAGCTAGTCATGAAGAAAAGAAGCAAACATATACCATAAGTATTGTTCAAAGAATCCATTCTTCACATATCTTAAAATCAAAGTCAGCAAATCTAATTACAAAACTTTCCTAATTTAGGGTTTATGCTTCAAATTCAAAAATAACTCAATAATGTGCAATGCCCAAAAGAGAAAGGGTTTAAACCTATAAGAGGAGTTGGGTTTGGTTGGGTGAAATGATGAAACTACCCTTGGGGAAAATTCCTCCTTAGCCAAGACCATGATACCAATAAGGAAAACACAACTGCGGCATTTTGACCTGATTGAATGACCGCGATCATGGTGACTAAGGGTTGTTTCTACTCCAGGTCTTCCAGCTACACTTATTATCTCTCTTTTGATCATATTGATCTTAAGTCCACATCTTTCCATCTCATGAACTTTATACCTGCAAAAGATGGAAAATACTGTATTTAATCATTACTTTGTCTCAGTATACATTTAAATCATGGTAAATGTGCACGAATATTTAGTTCAAATGAGTGGTAAGTTCATGACTCAACAGTGTCTCAATAGGAGTTTAAATAAAAACAATTGCAATAGGTCTATCTATTGCAACGATTGTTGTAGCCATTGTAAAAGTCATTGCGATAAATCTATCCCAATCCTAACATATGCAACCATGCAAACCATTGAGGTACCTATATGGAAAGGATTTTTTTCATCTATCGCAATGATTTTTTATCCATTGTCATAGGGTAATTTGTAGTAGTTCCAGTAACCGATGGCTCTACAGCCGTAACGAACTCCTAAAGTTCTATTCCTAGTGAGGAATACGAACAAAGACCAAATGACTGGCAACAGACTATGAGAAAACTCTCTATTACAATGTCCATCCTTCCCACAATCATAGTCTGCCTCAAGAAAACTAGTCTTGCAGGGAATACCTACAAATATTGTTTGAACATCAAACTTGTGTTTGGGACACTTACTAAACCATCATCCCATGTCACCACAACTAGAACAAGCCTCTAGAATACTTTGAGGTACTGCCCCTACTTACACAAAATGGCCTTCATGGGCTGAAGACCCATACCAAAATACTTTATAAGGTCCAATGAGAACTATGCTTGTTATGACCACCAAGACTAACATCAGAACAACTTATAGTCTAAGAAACTACTCACGGAGAATTGACAGGCTACACTAGAAGTTGTCCTCTAGCCGAAGGATCATCACTCCAAGATGAAGTACAAATACCACTATAATAATGGCATACCCTCTTACCCGATCTCCATAAGTCTCAATGCATGCTACCCGGTACCCTTGCATAATTTACAGCCTGAGAGAAGGAAGACCTAGATGCTATAAAGTTCTTTAATTCCCAATGGAATGGCAATGCAAATCCTCTAATTATTCAACATGCCATGTCCTTCTCTGAAGGATATAGTATTGGAATAAGTCTATCCTAACCAATTATCCCAATCCTATACTCTAAAACTCATAAATTATCTTGGTTAATACAAAAACATCCAACTCAGGCCTTTAAATTACTCGGCAAACCAAATGTCATCTATTACTTGGAGGTATCCGTAATAAGACTCAGGATCCCTAATTCTAAACCATAAAGGGTTGAAATAGTTCCAAACTCTACTAGAGACTGATCTGGACATAAATCCTTTTGCTAATGTTGTAGATCATTGATGTACATCTCTGACATTCTAGTCTGAGGCTACATTGAAACTTCTTGAAATATATGCTGAAGTCTCATCCGTATCTGTCGACAACTTTGCGTCATCCTTTAGGGATAGAATTAATAAAAGAATGTGCTTGAGGATCATAGAAATGCACACACTTAACAAGTGGTCAAGAAATAAATTTCATAAGAATATCCCTGTAGCCTCTCGAAGATATTGTAGATGTCTCCACACGGATTTGCTTAGCTCAACTAAACACTTATCCCTTATACTAATATATCGGTGAACCTATGCTCTAATACAAATTTTTCACGATCTAATTTCTCAAATTATGATGGCGCCTACTATAACCCACCAGTAAGTAAGCCAAACTAATAGCCCAAAACTGCTATTAACAGGCTACCAAAATAATGAAGGAAAGAATGCAGAAATTATTAAATAAAAGGCTAACATATAAAAGATAATCCCAAAATCTGTTGGTATCATTACAAAAGATTCTATTATAAGGACAATACAAATGAGGTACTAAATAACTTTGCAGATAGATCTCTAACTACAACATATAGACTAGTCTAGTACATATGAGGAAGGAAAGTAGTTCTCTAAATGTCAGTAGCTAACTCTATGTGTCCGAATCATGGCTTCTCTGCATAATGCACACATCACCAATGATAATCCGTATTATGACCTTTAAGATGCAGAAGTGTAGTATGAGTACCAAACACATGGTACTCAATAGGAAACTATCGAATGATCTCCAAAGATAATGCAGATATATACAACATATAAATAGAAATGGAATCTACACCAAAATTTTTAGCATCTATACAACAAAGCTAGTAAGATAACAAGGATAAACTATCCTATTCGAACCGTCCTTAGAAATCTCAACACTATACCATATATCACAAGCCAATATACAAAATAATAGTGAAAGAAGGATGTATAATAGGAATACAAGTTCAAGGACTGAATATACAATCTGAGTAATCAAAGGAAAGAAGGGATATACGGTAATACCATAGCTGCATATAACTATATATACATATATGTAAAATAAGGTCTACTCGAAGTACCTCTTAAATCATCATATCCTCATTTTAAGACCTCATAACCCTAGAAGTATTTAGTACTTATATACTTAGTGTTTCGAATCCATCCGTAATCATGTGATAATAATTCATAAAGATATACTCTAAAAAGTTAAAGGGTCCAACATCATACCTTAAACCTCAGTATCGGGTTTGTAACCAAGTGGCCATGAACTATCAATAACAACAATCATAGTAATAACAATAACAATAACAATAACAACTCGACTAACTGGTTAGTCCGAAAAAACAATGACTAGCTGATCCTTTCACAAACCCCCAAAGCCCCTAGTTCAAAAGGTTCAATCAAAATACAACACACCATAGTCATACTTATCACCTATTCCTAAGCAACCCTCCATAAGGCTGATAGATATAGGCGCATACTGGTGAAAAGAAATGTGCATACAAGAATGACTTTTAAAAATACAATCCATTAAACCATAAGTAACCTAGGACGTCGTACAACCTCCAAAATAATGGTGTGATACATGAGGTCATCGTATAATTCTAGTCCAATGCACAACCTATATAATAATGATATGATACATAAGGTAATAACTTTAATGCTATCACACAACCTATAAAATAATGATGCCTTACACGAGGTCATCTAACATAACTCGAACTAGGGCCTTATCGTAATGGGCAATCCCAAGTCTAACCAGGACTGAGAATCGGCCCCGTTACCAACCCAACAACCAAATGCATACCTTGAGTTGACTGAAGTACGAACATATAACAAGATAGAGTATCCAACCACATAGTGACTCTGGGACAATTCTATAATCGAAACCAACCCAATAAAGTCCAACCACCCCATAACTAACCAAACTAAAGTAAAAACCAATAACCAAAACCAATTGTAATAATCAAACCTATGTATATATATAACATACACCATCCATACCATACCCAAGTTCAAAGTTTTCCACAGAAAGCCTCTGGACCAACCAAAGAGTACCTATTCAGGACATGCCCTCGACCATAGCCAAAAGCCAAACCCTATGAAATTCAAGAGATATGTAAAGCAACCCATGCCATGAAATAGACTATTTTTGAACTATGAAAACACACCACATAAATCCAACATCGAATGCCCAAAAATCTAATCACTAAAAATGAGAAGTAGAATGGTCGGTTCCTGCATAACATGGGTATACAGGTGCCAGTACATGAGTTAGTGGGTGAACACTAGCATGCACTCAGGATAAGGTTAAGATAATGTCATTTATAAATCCAAGTAAAACAATCCATATGCATACAACCATACATATATATATATAATCATGTCGGGAAAGGGAGTCTGGTTTAGTATGCCTTCAAAACCATACTTGGGTTCTGTAGCTTAGCTGGCCTAAACTACCTATGGGCTGTATGGGTTAAGCTCCCCCTGCTAAAATGGCCCCAGTACGTATAGCCGCATGACCAGGGAAGAAAACCTTGGGATGACTAGCACATACCAAAAATATAGTGTGACATCATAGACATGGTCACCAAGACAAACCTTATGTCAATAAATATGAGTTTCCTATTTTGGTCCTCCTATGACCTCCACCTTCCACGGCTTTGCCACATATCGAGCCATTAGTGCACAATTAAAGCCAATTTCCAAATAACGAAACCATTATCCATTCATTAATCAAGGCCATTAAAATTGGTATCGTCATACCAAACCTTCTTCTAAGTATTATCCATAGCTAACCATATAAAGGTTTAAGGGACTTTTATCATTCCATTTACCATATTAAACCACTTGGGGGATTACATGTACCCCACAAGAATTATCATTTAGCCATTTACCTTTCAAGTCTATTTAAACCATGCATAATTCCTTTACCAAGATTAAAACAAACAACAGTTCTATTAAAAGTATTCAATGCAATGAAGATATCTTTATAAAAATTTTGTCAAGCACATTGGGGGCATATTAAAACCAAAACCAATTCTACCATTCCTATGTAATCTCCACAACCACCATTAATGCGTATAAAAGAATAATTAAAACCATGGAAAACCATAACAAACCATTTAATATCAAAAAACCAAATCATATTTGAAAATTAAAATTATACAATTAATGAAATCATGAAAACAGTCATAAAACCATGCCTTTAGATAGAATGAACAATGAGGGAATAGAACATGCATTATACATTATGATTAATGGAATAATTCTTGAAATTTGAGCCATTTGAAGAATACCTTAAAAACCCTAGCCTCCAAGCACGATGAGAGTGTTTGAGAGAGTATTCATGTGTTTTAATCCTTTAACAAGTGTTATGGAAGGGTACCAAAGATTATATAACGTGAGGACATAAGGGTTTTCGGAGTAACGAATATCTAAACTAACCTCCACTTAAAATTTAAAACAAGTCACGTCCAGGGGTATAACTCCCTCGTATCATTCATATCCTAGGGTACGAGTGGTACCCCAACTCGTACCTAAGACCATACCAAGACCCTACCTACTAGTTTCTATATGACTCACACTTCCCTAATCGTACCTTAAGGGTACGAATGAAACTGCCAATCGTACCCACCGACCATATATAGGGCAAAATCCATAAGACAATACCTTAGGCAACGTATGACTAGGCCTTACACACCTTGTACTCCTCTATATGACTCCTACCAAAAGGAGTCATATCTTTTGTAGTAGCTAAGAAAAACACAATACCTAAGGAATGAGTAAACCCTTAAGGCAACCCCTTGTATCTAAAGGGTACCAGTGGTATTCTTGAGTTGTACAAAGCCTAGTGAGTCCAAAACATTTGAAATTTTGCAAGTAACCAAAACTTAGGGTGTCTCATTGTCACCTAATTGGATCATTCATCCTCAAATGGAAGTTATGGGTAAGGACAAGCACGAGATAACACCTAAACATGTATTAAACTTTCCCCAAACATAAATAAAGGACGAGAATACAAACTAAGATGAGAAAATTATCACATATCCAAAAAATGATTTACTCCCCAACACTTTCATTCCAACCTCTAACTAAGTTAGAAAACAATGATGCAATAGGAACCATTCCTCACCTTTAACCAAGTTAGAAACCAAGATTTGATAAAGAACATATACCCTATGTACGAGTTTCTAAAATAAATAACCAACACGGTTACTTGGACTCCACGCACTTCTCCGTATCCCCATGACTTTCTCGAACCTTTAGTTCCACCATGGAACCTTAACTAAAGTCATACCTTATTTGTTCGCAACCGGTGAACTTACCAATCCAAGATCCTCATTGGGACTTCCCCAAAAGAACAAAGAACCCGAGACACCAACCGCACCAAAGAAACAAACCAACCTAGGACCATCCACACCTCACCCAAACATAACACATAAATTATAGGAGGAATGGACTCATGCTAGAGAACTAATCCAATTAAACATAAAATTTACCATTGATACCTCACTACGAGATTTTGAGTCTAGCTATACACCAACTCCATGTTCAAGCCTATCCAATGCTAAAAAGAGATAACTTAGGCCACTGAGCTCTACTCCGTAATCTATCCTAAAATACCACTCTTCTTCAATAACTATTATAATATGGGAATAATGAGTAAAATACATGGACAAACAATATCTAACCACTAGAACCAAAATCCCCAACTATATCTCAAGTACCCAACATAACTATTGGCATATCTACCAATCATAACATTTAATCGTACGACTTTTATAACCGCGGTACAATCTATCCATCAAAATATCTAGCAACCTTTACAATCATAACAAGGTTTTCACCACCCATTCATTTTCAAATGATTTCCTATGACAACAACCTTACCGTATCTTCCAAAACCTTAACTATGGTAGTCACCCTAGACTTTCCCCCACTTAGGGACTTCTACATTCCCTATTTCACACATCACCATGCTCCCTAATGACACTACCATCCTAACACAAGGAAAAATCATTTAAGGAATCAAATTACAAGAATCACCCATGCCACCCAAGCAAGACAAAGATCCTCAAAATGATATATGGAACCATAGGCATGAAGTACCTTACTACAACAACCTAGACGATAATGGGGAATCATCCCGACCAAACCATTACAAAAGAAGTCCTTAAGACTGAACACTGAATGAGCACAATCACAAATCCCATGAGTAACTTAACATAAGGTCAAGGCTTATATCCAGGGAACAAGGCGAATGCAAAATGTGAACCTTAGTCCTAAGTTCTATAAGAATACATGCAATAGTAGTAGAGCACTCTTATAACAGAGAGAGAATAGTGTTATCAGAATATGCCTGACCTTTCCTTGAAGCCCACTACTATCAGATAATTCTAGATTAACCACCAACCTTCATCCAAATACACCATCAAACATAATTCTTCACTCTAATGGTTATCACTGAAGATGTACACCATGGATACTTGGTTCCCCCATACACAAAACCTCATTTAAATAAATGTTACCTAGATCCCAGCATAGACATGCAAAAACCATGAGACCAAATTGACTCCAAGGTTTCCAATTTAAATCAAAACTATTAAAAATCAATGCATGGCCACCAAGGCCTTGAAAAAATTATTTGACTTCAACCGAAACCTAATCCATGTGTCCTAAACCATCTATGCAATGCAAAGATTCAAGAATAGTCAAATCATATGATAAAATTATATCCAACGGCAATTTCACAAATATGTCGATGGTATAAAATTTTCAAAACCAAAATCAGGTAATTGGGGAATTTATAGTACTCCAAAATATATTTAACATTCCCATGCATCCAACAATATTCATTCATAAACATTTGTTAAGAGTGAATAATCCATCACAATCCATGGAAAATCAGTTAAATGTTTAATCATATCAAAACCCTCTATTATCCAAAAATTTCATATTCAAAACCATGAATTTAATAATCAATTTCATCCCAAAAATAAAATACATGCATGGGGATGATGATACATGCAAGCTTCATGATCTAACCTGTCAAATGATTTGATCCCCAGTCCCTCCATCCAACCTTAACTTCTGGCCTATATGTTATGACTATCCCACTATTATAGTTCACAAATCATCAAATTATCAAACTTGCCAGTTTACCTCCACAACTCCTGCATTGCTATTTTTGAGATTATCATACTCCCTTTTATCAAAATCAAGCATCTTCATTCAAGCCTAGGATCTGCCAACCACCATGTGGTACTAGTAAAGTAACACTAATAAAATGTACATAAGAATGGTCCACCCCACTGGGAGGACACTCCAAATTCCTTAGTCACCCACCAACAGCCTATCAATTTCTAGGGAAACCATTACCCTTATGCATGCAAAAACAAGACACTCCATAATGGAACATTAAGACCAACGAGACCTTTATCAAAGATATCTATTAATTTCTTTATTAGATCCTTTAACTCCATCAAAACTATTCTATAAAGAGAAAATAAAAATTTAGAAAATTTTCTGAAATAGGACCAACCCCAAACCAACCTCCACGTTGGAAAGAAACCATAGGACTCATAGAAAAGACCCTACGAAATTCATCCACTATAAAAACCAAACCAAAGAAAGACCTTTTGGGCTACAATCTTTAACTTAGATCAATAATAAAGACACTCATTGGAGATCAACATCCGAGTTCTAAGATATAATATAACTTTTTCCTTATTATCCAGGGAACAAAAACATTATCCCATTCAAAAACCAACCTACTAGGAATCCTAACATGTCTGATAATCTAATTGATTAAACACATGAGGGCAAATAATCCATCCCCTGAATGACTTTTAAAGACACCATATTCTGTTTAAATAAATCCACCCATAGTCTCTTTTAGTAGCCGAAGAGTCACCTACTAGGGTAAAAACAAAAAAAGCAAAGAGTCTGAAATAACCTTTGGACCACATTTATAATACACAACAATGAATGGGGTCACAAAAGATAGAGGACCCCAAACCAAGTAAGCAATACACGCCACAAAGAAAGGCTTTCACAGCATACCAGTGTCCTCATCTTAAGATGCCTTAGACTACAAATGAATAGTATAAACATTGAGAAAATCCTGGCCTCTGTTGGAGCTAGAGTTACTAGCCAATACTCTATTTGTCCAAGAGAAAACCCTTATAGGATATCACAATCACATGAGACCCAAGTAATCATAACCAAAATATTGTTTAAATCCTCTCTCACAAAAACCCTGATGCAACCAACCATAAAATCTTTAATGAAAATAGGATAATAAGGATTGGGCTCTACTGGGAAACCCAAAAGCTATGATCCCTAACCGGGTCTATGCCCCATGAGTTAGACTAGATCTATCCATGTTATTTTTTTAGTAGAATAGGTAAGTTTCCACAACTTTAGATTATTTAAAACACATGACCAATAGAGTGAACGAAAGAAGATTCAGAGAAAATTTTAACACCTTAGACTCTATAGTCAAAAATTAGAATAACCAAGAAAGTGAAACATTCTAATGCCTCATAGACTCCTGACTATAAGTGTAGTGCACGACACATACATAAGCAAGACTCTAGTCGACATAGCTTTGAGGACACCCAATTATTCAAAAACCTAAAGCTCTGATACCAATTTGACTCAACCCAAACCAGGGCCTTATTGTAATAGGAAATCCCAAGTCCAACCAGGACTGAGAACCTCCCACATTACAAAACGCAACCACCAGACGCATACCTTGAGTTGACTAAAGTCTTAACATATAGAAAGATAGTGTAACCAATAATGTGGTGACTCTGGGACAAGTCTATAACCTTGACCAACCCAATTAGTCCAATCACCTAATAACCAACCAAACTAAAGTAGAAAGCAATAAAAAAAAACCATTGTATTAATCCAGTCTATGTATATATATCAATAACATAAACCATCCATACCATACCTAAGTCCACAACTATTCATACTAAGACTCTGGACCATCCAAAGAGTATCTCGCCAGGACATGGCCCCAACTATAGAAAAAAACCAAATTTTATAAAAGATAAGAGATATGTAAAGTAACCCATGATATGAAATAGATGCTTTTTGAACTATGGAAGCTCACCACTTTAATCAAACATAGACTATCCTCAAGTCTGATCACTAAGAATGAGATATGGAATGGTTAATTCCTGCATAGCGTGGGTATACAATCACTAGTAGATGGATTAGTGGGTGAACACTAGCATGCACTCAAGATAAAGATAAGATAATGCCAGTTATATAATAAAGTAAAACCATCCTTAAGGAAATAACCATATATATATATATACATATATAAAATCATACCAATAAAGGGAGCCGAGTTTTATGCCTTTAAAACCTTTACCTGGGCTTTGTAGATTTGTTGTCCTAAATTACCCATGGGTTATATGGCTTTAGCTCCCCCTGCTGAAAGGAACCAAGTTCATGTATCCATATGACCAGGGAAGAAAACCTTGGGATGATGAGTATATACCCTAAAATATAGTTTGACATCATGTACACGGTCACCAAGACCAACCTCATATTGATAAAAATGAGTATCCTATTTTGGTCCACCCGAGAACTCTACCTTTCACGTCTTTGCCATATATCCCAAAATTATTGCTCAATTAAAACCATTTTCAAAATAACCAAACTATTTTCCATTTATTAACCAAGGCCATTGATATTGTTATCGTCATACCAATCCTTAATTGGAAGTATTATCCATAGCCAACCATATATAGGTTTAACGAGACTTTCAAGTGTCCTTTCATTTACCATATTAATTTATTTGGGGGATTTCACGTACACCACAAGCATAACCATTTAGCCATTTAACTTTCCAAACAATTTAAACCATGCATAATTCTTTTACCAAGATTAAAACAAGCAATAGTTCCATTAAAAGTAGTCAATGCAATGAACATATCTTTATAAATATTTTGCCAAACACATTGGGGGCATAATATAATAAAAGCCAATTCCAATTACCATTAAACCAATCCATTAATATCAGTTATCTAAAACCACCATAAATACATATAAAATGATATTTAAAACCATATGAAACCATAACCAACCGTTTAATATAAAAAAAACCCAAATCATATTTTAAAAGCAAAATCATACAACCAATGAAATTATGAAAACATTCATAAAAACCATACATTTAGATAGAATTAAAAATTATGAAGATAACATGTCTTATATATGAAGATTCACAAGAGAAATCTCAACCTTTAATCCCTTTGAAGAATACATGAAGAAACCCTAGCCTACAACATTCAAGAGAGTGTTTGAGAGAGTATTTGAGGTGTTATAATCCTTTAACAAGTGTTATGGATGGCTACTAAAGATTATATAACGTGAGGTTATAAGGTTTTTATGAGTAGGAAATTTCCAATCAAACCTTGACTTAATTTAAAACAATTCACGTCCAGGGGAATGAGTCCCCCTTACCATTCATATCCTAGGTAACGAGTAGTACCCCAACTCATACCCATGACCATGACAAGACCCTACCCAGTGGTTTCTATACAACTCACACTTCCTTAATCATACCTTAATTGTAGGAGTGACACCGCCAATACCCACCAGCAGTAGCTAGGTCACACTCCACAAGACAATACCTTAGGCAATATACGACAAGGCCTTACACCCCTCATATCCCTCTATACGACTCATACAAAGAGAAGTCATATTTTTGGGTACTAACTAAGATAAACACACTTCCTAGGGGAGATTAAACCCTCAAGGAATCCTCCAACTCATATCCAAAGGATACTAGTGGTATTCTTAAGTTGTACGAAGCCTAGTGAGTCTAAAACCTTAGAAATTTTATAAGGGCCCATGACTTGAGGAGTCTAAAAAATGCACAATACTAGGCCGTCGCATAGCCTCTAAAATAATGATGAGATACATAAGGTCATCATACAACTCAATCCATTACACAACCTATATAAAATTGATCCAAAATCCATTAGCCAGGATAAACTTCAGGACTATATCAATATAAAAGGGTAGAATGTGTTAGAATCTCTCACGACCAGAGTAATCAGTGGTATCAAAATCATAGATCATAATCCATCTCAGCGAAATCTTTAAAGCACCATTTACAATCTCTATGCACATAAATTACCCATTAAGATGGTAAAATTCACTTTATGAAGAAATCTATTAAAAGGGTTAAAAGTGGGATTTAATCCTTTTTTAGAAAGAACATCATATTTTATTTGGAATTTTACCATTTTTCATTAAAAAAATGATGAACATACAAAACGTATGCATGCCATCACCAATTTCCACTAAACGCAATCATAAAATCAACATGCCTATAAACTATGACCCCATCTATCACAAGGATAAATACTTCTAGAATCTAATCAATATCATTACACGGCCTTGGGCCCAATAATATGTATGAAATAAATACAACATCAAAATCATAGCCATAGGCCCACATATATATTTGAAACTCATATCAATAATCATATTCATAAACCATAACAGATCCATGAGGCATAATATATCTATAGGTGAAACATCACAATCTAAGGAAAAACCATTAACATTTATCAAGTCCCGATGTAAACTTATTTTAAATGCTCATTGTTCTAACAAAGCCTAAAATCTGTAAAATAAGGCCTAAAGGGCTAACACAAATCTTGGAATAAAGTGGGAGAAGTAATGCACTTCTAATCTGTAATAATTCAATACTAAAGACTAATTCATAGTGTTCTACCCATAATCAATCTTAATATTCACATTCATATGCAATATATTTAACACAATATCTTGTCAAGAAGAGTAGACAGAATCATACCTCAAAGCTGAACCACAAATCATTAAATCATCCACCAAATGTCCATATTCATTCCACAGCCTCCAAAATGCCACCACACTATCAAAATCTTAATTTACACATCATTAGAGTCAAATGAGACCCATATTCCCATAATGAGGGTTACGTCAAATTTTAGGTCAAGAACGAGCCTTTGTGGCCCATAAATTTAATAAATAAATTAAAGTTATCATGAGGTCCCACAAAGAACAATGTAGTTGTGCTCCAAAGTTGAATTTTTTTAACAAAATTCATGTCTCAAAGTGAATGTCCAAGTTTAGGAATTCAAAGCCCTAATTTTTATGAATTTATAAGGAATTTGAAGAAAACTTACTATGAATATGAAGGGAAATTACAGAATAATCATTATCACAACTCTTTAAATAATCTACAAATGTTAATCCCACTATAGGTAACCTTTTTGGGCTATTTCTCTGAAGGAATGGATGAAAAATAAGCAAAATCAGGCAATAGAGGGATATTTATACCCATACCAATTAATCAAGTGTTCCAATCTCACATCAAGGTGTGAAATCGCACACCTTGTGATTAGGAGCAGGTATGGCAATTTGTACAACCTTTGTTGTGATCGCACTACCCTCTTTGCACACATAAGTACGATCTCTACTTAAGAGGTGGAATTTCAGAGGCACTAATTATCAACTGAAACTTGAAAAATTTTCCATGTTTCTTCAAATGATTTAGGATACATTTGGAATCTGCTATACACAAGTAACTATGTAACCTTAAAAATTCAATATTTTTGATGCAACGGTAAAGGTACATTTTAAATTCATTTTTATTTTGACCAAATATGGGTCCCACACCTTTATTTCTAACTTCTCAACTTTCTGACCAACAGGTCAAAATAAGCCTAGGTGCCTCGTGACCAAAGACAAAGGTCTACCTAGCCTAAAATCAATATTATGAATCTGCTTATGTAGCTAAAATTTTCATAAAAGGTCATCTACTTTGATTTTTGGTCCGTGACCAAATCCTAACCAACAAAATCTCCAAAATAGAGATAAAAGCCTAAAATCCAAATGAACAATCTGATCACCAAAGCAACAGTTCTGGTAAGTCATAAACAATTTGTATCCATTATTGGAAGGCTCAAAACACTAGAAATTCATGTAAAATAATAAAATGACCTGGAGGGTCATTTCATGCTATTATGGATAGTTGTGGAGGTTGATTGTAGAGTGGTACTTGAGGTTGTTAGTATGTTTTTAATCTATATCATTTTTATGGTGAATTTCATTAGTGATAGTTATCTCATAGTTAGACGTTATGGTTTGGGACACCAATTTTCCCTACACTAGCTTACCTATTTTATTAGGATGCCTTGAGCTATAATTATAGATCTCTCAGATACTACCTTGAGATATCCCTATATATGTGTGTGTATGTGTGTGTATGGAATTAATGAATATCCTTCACTTCTTTGCAAATTTATGTTATATATATATTCTTGGCGTTTTATTCTATTATATAAGTTTTCTTTACTCTCCTTTGTCTATTGGTAAGTGATATATGGTTGTATATTGTCTAGTGATATATGGTATTACACTTTAGATACTTATTATCATTAGGACTAGATAAGTTTATACTTATTTATCCATTAGAATTATAAGGTTTAGTTTCTTTGATACTTGCGTATAGTTTATTTTCTCTATCTACATGTAATTTATGCTTGCATTATCTTTGGATCACAATCTTCTAATGCCTACTTAGTAGCACATGTTAGGTACTCATATTACACTCTACAACCTGTAGATCATAGTACGATTTGTTGTCTTTGTTGTGCGCATCGTGCAAAGCAGCTATAGATCAATGATTTAGGGTGAGCTCCTAGCATTTTGAGTATTACTATTCTTTTTAGGGATTAGTCTTATATCTACATTATATTTAGACATATATTTATATTTACTTTTATTTTACCTTTTACTCTTTTTTTATTAGAAACTCTTGTAATGATTTCACCAGGTTTTGGATTTTATTTTTATGTATTACTCTTTTTATCATTTTTATTCCACTGTTTTATTTCATTTGATGTAATAGTTTGTTTCTAACTATTTAGGACTATGGGTTGTATTATCTAGTTATGGGTCATAGTAGGTGTAATCATTACATAACAAATTAAGTCATCACAAGAAAGATGCAAACTGGAAATAACTAAAAACAGACAATAACACAAGTCAATCAATGACCAAGTTGCAACCCGAACTCTAACATTATCCTAGAAAATAAAGCATATTTCTAACTATATCCAATTAAGAAACCTATGAATCTAACAATATCTAAGTCAACCAATGCTCTAATAGCAACAATCTTAAAATATATGATAAGAAATCAAACAAAAAAACTATCCCAAATATATTAAGCCACATCATAATCTAGTTCATTGTAATGACCCTTCAGGTAATTTTTCTTGATTCTAATTATTTTAATTGTTAGATCTTTCCCATAGCTACCCTAAGTCATTTATGACATGCAAGAATTGATGGTCTAGTTATCGGGCAGTTTGTTTGGTTTTTAGAACAAGTTTTTGTTTAGAAGTCTTCGATGGTTCCAAATTGCCAGCGAGTAAAAAATTTAGTAAAACAATATCGAATGCAAATTTTGGCTTTGCTAGTAACTCTAGAATATCAATTTTAAGTTGGGTACACTATTGGTTTAGGTCCTTCTACACCCTAAATTTGTCCTATTGGTCAAAAAGTTGATAAATTAGAAATTAATATGTGGGGCCCACATTTGATCAAATGACCTCAACTAAGAAATCCAACTTCAACAATGCATCCAAAATGTCAAAATCAGTTTGATTACATATTTTGTTTGCTTATATTGGGTTTAGGATGCATCCCAAGGAGCCAAAACTAGGAATTTATTCCATGTTTCTACTGTCTTCTGGTGCAACAAAGGTACCACAATTGTGGAGGTTGTATCACAATAGTGATATAGCGATAGCAAAAGACATTTTTAGGATCTCTTGAATTGAGGGCCTGGGAGGGCTGTTGAATGCACTTTTCTACCTGAGAGTTTGCCATTTATTTTTTTACTTGAGTATCTAAAAACGTAGTAGAATGTGTTGTCCACAAATTGAGTCTTGAGTATTGAGTGGGTTCTTAAATAACTTGCATATTAGTGATTAGCATCGAATCAAAGGCATGAACCTTTCATTTATAGTGTTGAATTCTTGATGTTGACCCAAAACCCCAATTAGCTTGAGGGCATGATCTTATCCCAAATAACCTTAATACTCACTTGATTATTGAGGGTTATAACTCCTTAATGGTATATGAATAATGGATTGGTCTCAAAAACATATTTTCCATATGTAGCACCCACTTAGGAGGTTTTTGGTATGGCTTTAGACCCAAATCACAATGGTGCAATATGGGTATTGATAAACTTATATTGATGCATAGATTATGTTTTGATAGCTTTTCTCCTTGAAAAGATTCAAGGAAAAGGAAAGTGAAGGTTATCAATTCATGAGCTATACTTGGATGTAACGTAGGTTAGGCTTACTTTTGTTAGATTGAGATTTAGTATACGATGAATTTAATATCTTTTTAAGATTTTGAGGGTTTTTTGGTGTTTGTTAGATAGATTGTAAGGTTGAGGATTAGTTGAGCCATTTAGGCTATTGAACTCATAAGGTGTGATACTTGACTTATAGTCTAAAACCTTGGTAATTTTGACTTGTTATCTCATGAATAGCATGAGAAAGCTCTATTTGTTCTAGTTAAATGGGAGTGACCTTGTTCACTCATATTCACAGTAATTTAACCTTAGATATTCCTACTTATGGAATAGGCCTTAGGTGCTTTGTATGTATCAAGAGTAATACATGAGGTTGAATTATGCTATCAGATTGGTGTGTATTGATAAACCTCTAAGACATGATTTAGGTAACTTAGTCTAGTCCCTAGTAGAATGTAATACCCCATATTCTTCCTAGTTAAATTCTTCTCAAAAGAGACTCATTAAAGACTTAGGACCTGAAACTTTAACCAAGTGTTGAAAACTTAGCCTAATTTTTGGCATCTAAACTTTGACTACTTTATTTTCAACCTTCATGACATTGGAATACCAAGTTCTAAGTTGTTTCATGATTAGGGTAGTCCATAGTACCTCTGAGGTGAGTTTTTGAATTTTTTGAGAAGGATTCGACATGTTTGGTTGGCTAAAATAGAATATCGATGCGATATTGCTGCCCTACATCGGTGGCCGTGTAGATGTAGATGATGAGACGCATCACAGTGAGTGATGCAATGAGTCACTGATTGCATTAAAGCCCAATTTTTATATGTTAAATAACAGAATAAACATTCCATTATTTTCTTTCCCAGCACTGACCTTTTTGGTTGAATGTTAGAGTCTGCTCTACTTCAACTAGTAGTCTTTAAGTTGAAAATCGGTTTCACATCTCATATGAAATCTAATAAGCTGATTCCTGGTTGGAACCCAGGCGCGCCCCCTCCCAAAGCCGACACATTTGTCTCGATAGGGAGGGTTATAGGGGACATGATTCATTTACCCTTACCTAAATCTACCCAAAACATAAAATTTAAGCCCTAAATAGGATAGATGCTTCATTATTCATCCTTTTCTTCTCCAAGAATAAAACACTAGCTCCAAGATATCAAGAACAATTCAATAACTCCTACTCCAAGAAAGCTCATAATTCAAAATTCTGGGTTCAAGAATATGATACCCCAAGTTTTCCCATTAAATATTTTGCTCCCAAATATGTTGAGTCGTTAAAGCCTTTTTATCTTTCCAAGAGTCCGTTAAAATCTCTGATAAAAATATATTGAATTTTGTACTTTATTATGATTAATAATTTTTTTGTGTGCAATTTCTGGATATGCGACCCTTTATCGCGTAGAGCATCGAATAAGCTTTCCAACGATATGTGGATCATCCTAAATGGACACTCGACCAATGAGTTATGATCATTCCGATCTAATCGTGAATAGTGGTGAACAGTAAATGTGCAAGAAAAAAATTCTGAGGCCAGGCGAATTTTAGGGTCAACTTCAAACGATCATAACTCCTTGTACATAATGATATGGGTGAGATACTATATATCAATAGAAAGCTTCGAGAATCCTCTATCCAATGAAATTGGTTTCATTCAATTTGTCCATCGGAAAAAAAATGTTATAGTAGATCTAAATCAGCCTATCAAAATAGTCCACCAAAGGAAAGATTTGACATTATTTGATTTTTAAGGGTATTTTGATCATTCCCACTCCAATCCATCCGGGTAAACCATGGATTTAAGTCCATTAAGAGCATTTAATAGCTCATTTTTCTCCAAAATTTCCTAAGGCTCAAACCCCAACCCTTCTACTCCAAATTTCATTCTTCTATGTCTCTTGATTGAGCCGTAGAAATTTCAAATTGATTTGAGATTCGAGTTGATCATGTTAAGGGCTTCGAAAAGCACCCTTTAATTTTCTGAATAAAGTTCTGGAGATGGAAGTTCATATTCATCTTCCATATTTAGGTATGTGGGGCTTTGAACAAGAATAATTCTTCCATTCTTGTGCCCGTATCTTTAATTTTTATTATGGATTATTATGAGCTTGGCAAATGAATTTATTCCCAATATATCATACCATGAGATTTTGATTATTTATATATGTAAATTGTTCAATCTTGCCAATTATGATTATTTAATGGATTCACACGATTCTGTAAGTTGAATTATGTCTAAATAATTCTATTATGAACTTATAAAGATTTGAATTGTAAGTTTTGAATCACATTAGTATTTGACTATTTTCGTTCCATGAATTGAGATTTAATATTGGGATTCTTGGTGTTTCTATCAAGAATTGATATATTTTGAACATGTATCCACGTTTTAAGTTCAAGAGTTAAGTATTGGTATTTCCAAGTGTTTTTGAGCTATGTGTCAAATTTTGAGCTTCCTTATGACAATTTGAGTTATTGGACATATTGATATCAAAGTTGCAATAAGTCTTGGTATTTTCTAGATGGTTTTAATGAGTTAAATTGCTGAAAATATTACATATTGAGTCTTCATATCCTTGTCCAAATGTCGAGTCGGCTATGGTTCAATGTGTTGATACCTTGTGGATGTTGAGGAAGATTAAAATATTTTTAGCTAAAATGTGTTGAGTTAGGAATCTACAAATTGATATGATTTGATAAATGATAAAGAGATTTGATTTGGTCTTTATGGTAGAACCTTGTCATGTTGTGGTGGATTTCCTAACGCGTTCTGAGCTTGTCAAGGAGTAGTACTTAACATTGAGAAAATTGGTATTTCCCCAAACCTGTGTACCACCATAGAGTTATTTGATAATGATATTATGGGCCAGAGAGCCTGATTGTGATTATTGCAGTTTTAAGGTTGTACTTCCTGGCAAGGAGTATGATGCTCCCGCCAATGGGGGTTTCAAACAGTATTATTCCAGGTAGCTCACTTTGGGTTGTCAATTATTGAAAACTCCCGTGTCCACAAGATTAAGTTTCTTGAATTACCGAGTTACTTCGAGATTTGAGTCAAAGAGTTGAGATGTTTATGATGTTTTATGGTCATTTATAATGATTTATAATTACCTATGATGATTTTGACGATATGATAATTTATGATGATTTAGAATGATTTATCATAATTGAAGATTTATAATAATTTACATCGATTACGATATTTTATCATATGAACTGTTTATTATGAAATTATGAAAAGTATGATTTGATATAATTCAATCCAAGTGAGTCATCATTGTCCGTATGTATGTTTTCATGAAATTGATTATACTATTTATATTGTTGCATGCACCCCCTCATACTTAGTACATTTGAAAGTGTTGATCCACATATTTCAATGGGCTATATTCTTACCAAAATGTAGGAACAAGCTGTAGCGCACATATCATGTTCAACTGGGTCGCAGCTCTCGATCGGCAGGTGATTAGTCCTTTTGATTCAGGGACTTGAGTTATTCAGATTTGAGGTGTATTGTATTTTCTGTATTCAGTCGTATTGAGCAAGGATAGTTCGGAGTCATGACCCTGCTCTCTTTGGTCAGTGCTGGTAGAGGTTTCATAGACATTCACTAGTAGTCAGTGTATTTAGTTTCAGATTTGTATATATATGAGCAGAATTGTGATCGTGTAAATTTACTTTTATGTTGGTCAGACTAAAATATGGGCTGTTTCTGCATTAATCCTTCTATTTTACATATTTTATTCAGTTGCCTTATGTTTTGCCAGATGAAGGGTTAGCTTGGGGTCACTTGTGACCTTAAGCACCGTGTGACATCTCGAAATCCGATTTTGGGGCATTACAAGCTTGGTATCAGATCACAGAGTTCAAGTGTCCTAGGGTGTCTATGAAGCCATGTCTAGTAGAGTCTTGCGGACGGGTATGGAGACGTCTTTTCTTTTCTTCGAGAGGCTACGAGGCATTTTGGAAAATGTTTCCTTTCTTTCAAGTCGTAGATCGTGCTGTGGAAAGTTTCCTTAAGAAATTCTTACGGGTTCATATCTTGCATAAATTAGGCCATTACACCTTGTTATAAAATACCAGATATAGTCAAGCGTAAATCCTTATAGATGGTGCTTTCTCAGATAATCTCCTCTGATATTACGGGCTTGTAAGTGAGCTAGAAAAAATAATGATTTCATTAGTGCTCTTGAGTTCCAAAAAATTGAGGTGTCATATGTATGTTCTTGAAGGTTGTGCATTAAGCCTATGTCGGAAGTGTTTTTGGATTTCTCTCTAGAATTCATGATGTCATTTCGTATTTTCCTTATCCGTGTACTAATGTTGAGACAGGGTGATTAACTAGTTCCAATTTGCTCTCTTGATTATATTCCATGGCTTACTAGCAAAGGTTCCATAGCTTTTAAGATGTACCCGCATCCCTCTTGAGTCGTTCAGTCGAGGTAAAGCGAGATACATATTCTTGGATCCTTGATTATGGTGTACCAAGCTTTTATTTCTTGAAAATATTTTCTGATCATCTTTTGATGAAAACTTGAAGTCTAGTGAAGTTGTGTGGGGCTTATTTTGATTCACTAGCATAATTGTTTTTATATTTATTTCCTTTTTCAAGATATAAAACCAAAGTCTAGTAAAGCTATATGAGGCCTATTTTGATTTACTAGCAGTTGGTTGTTTACTCTATGGTTCTTGCATTGGTTGGAACCGGAGAGTTAGAAACATGGTGAAAGGCGGTGTTAATAAATTATTATGGCATAGGCCATGGAATTGTGGATGATTATTATCGTTATGAGGTTTTGGTGGGCTAGTATGTTTGGGGTATTTGATAGATGGAAATAGTTGCTGAGATTGTTGTTAATTATAGTTAGAGTGAGTTGTTAAGTTTGTATAGCGGGTGATGAGAAAAATGAATTTAATGATTGAATTGCTACGACGTTAGTGATAGCGAGAAGATTTAGTAGGTTTGAACCGTATGTATGGGAGCTTAAGTCTATTTGTTTGTGATCAAGTGTGATATTGTGTTTTGAGGTAGTAGTATGCTTAAGGTATTATGGGGATTATTTAAATTATTAAATGTTAAGAGGTTAGTGTTATCCTTGATTGGGTAAGCAAGAATGATGATATGTGGTACATGGTATAATTTTGAGTTAACTTGGGCATTAGAGGTTGATGAGGGTGTTAGCTTGAGATGTGATGTTAGTAAAGCACGAAGAAGTTAGTAAATTGTAAGTGCTAGAATCTAAGCTGCGGAGTGCACGAATTGTTGTATGATAACTTTTGAAGTTGTCTAACTTGGTGGGTATTTGGGAGTTATGTTAAGATCGTGTTTTGCACTCGAGGGTGTAGTTATGCGGGTTAAGTTATGAATCTTGTGTATGGGCATAGACCCTGGAGTAAAATGAATGCATGGACTAGAGTTTGTATGGTGATTCGTTGACTCGGAGTGTTGGCTTAAGTCTAAGGGGGAGATAGTAGAATAAAAAAAATTAACTAAGCTAAGATTGTGGGATTCAGGTAGGTGTATCGGTGGGTTGCAAGTTGGTGGTGAGAAGGAGTGGTGTTGATCCTATTTTACCCCAGCCTTTTCAATGAATTCGATATTTTCTCACGCCTTATGTTTCATTCCCCCGATCATAATACATATTCATGCATATCATGGGAAATCATGTATTCTCCTAACTATCGAAATATGGAGTCCCAATTTTTCTAGCGGGTGAAATTGACATTCCATAAGCTATAAAATCCAAACTCAAGTTGTGCAGTTCATAATGCATGTTTTTAAGTTTTATTGTATGTTCAAATTCAGTCCACCGACAACACCCTTAGCAACCAATAAGATTCAATTAATGTCCTGGGTGTCCTTAATCTTTAATCTTTATTCTGGTTGAATTCATGCATTTGATTCCCTAGTTCTCCGGCCTCAATAACCGCAACAAGTCATAAACAATATCACTTCATATTCTACCCTTTCATGACTTTCCACTTGTCGAGGGAGGGTACATGAATAGTAGTGATGATAGAAAAGAGTGAGTGGATTTTTTAATGATAAAGATTGTGGCATGTTCAATTTAGCTAATATGGAAAGTGTGGAGTAAGCTTGAGGCTAGGCTTTTGATGGATGTCATGGTTATTTGAAGCATTTCGTGTTGTGTTTGTGAAAGTGGTTGTCTGATGGTTTAGCTAGGTTTGTAGGTGGGTAATTGTTGAAGTGAAGTCTAGTGCATGGCCTAGTTAACTGAAAAAGTTAGTGAGTATTTTCTTAAGAATAGTGCCCGGAAGTTGTCTTAATAAAGGATTTTAGAATTTGAAAAAGGTATTTTTATGGGTGTTGATTAAGAGTGTATACGTAATTATAAAGATAGGCTTGAACATCATGTGTGTATATATGGACGGAGATTAAAGTTTATATTATCAATAAGTTTTGGTGTCTATGTTGATTTAGAAGTGTAAGCTAAAAGCTCTTGTAAATTGATGTTGCATAGCACTCATGTATTGTGAATATATCTCCTGTCGGAGGATATTAGTTGCAAGCCTTGGCCTTGCTATAAGTTGAATTGTGTATATGCCTATGAATAGTTCCCTAAGCTTCACGACTTGTTGATATGAATATGATGGTTGAAAATGGTGAGTATTAAGTGGATTAGAGTTGATTGAGTAGTAATAAGAAGTATCTGTGAGATGAGGAATTTTAACAATATGGATGTGTGTAAATTTATAATTCAGAATGGTGCTATGTTACAGTGTTAGGGGGAGGAATTGGTGACTCTAAATTAAGCTTGAAAATGAAGAGAGAGAGTTTGGCTTAGTTAGATTTGAATAGCTAAGATTGCAAATGCCTTGTGACAATTATGAATTGAATCAAGTAAGTATGGTATTTGGGGAAAATAGTATTGTGGAGAAAGGGTGTGTGAAGCGTAATGATAATCTTGAAAGTAAGGAGTTGTACTGTGTGGGGTCTAATACTTTTATTTTGATATAAGACTGATCGACCTACGCTTCATACATAAAATTGGGGTCGAGTTATAAATCCTTATTTCAATATATATCTATATTGTTCGGACCATATCCCAAACCCAGTTGCTTCCTAGTAGTGTTGAAAGTTCCTTGGAAAGATTTTGAATCATGTCCTAATTGAATGAGAGCGTGTCTTGATTTGGTCCGTGCACCTAGAGATTAAACTTGATAGTTATTCCGACGGATTCATATATTTCTTCCATCTTCCGATGTGGTCCAATCTCACTACTTGAAGTTTTGTGAGCATAACCATTTCAAGAATGATTTATTTGCGTCGGAGCAAGTTATCAAATTTTATTTAGCCTTTGATTTTGTTTCCGACACAAGTATTAAGCCATGGGTAGATCATAAAGTGTCCCGTGTATCAATTAGTATTATTCGGGGAGAACCGATCCCAAGAGGGAGATATTGTGATATCCCGAGTTTTTATATCCTAGATCATTCATCTCTTTCTTTTTGAATGCGGATTTAAATCGAAATTAATAATTTTCCTTCATTCAACTCTTTTAGTAATAGACTCAACTATGTCGTTGTGATTATCATGAGCTTATGCATCGGAAAGTACTCCAAAGCTTAGAAAAAATATAAACTTGCTCATCAAGCTATTTAGTCGCGTATCCTCAATTTTCCTTGTCTTCCTAACCCAACAAGCGACATTTGGGGACGAATGTTTCCAAAGGGGTGATGATGTGATACCCTAAGTTTTCCCATTAAATATTTCGCTCCCAAATATGTCGAGTCGTTAAAGCCTTTATATCTTTCCAAGAATCCGTTAAGATCTCGAATGAAAATGTGTTGAATTCAGTTCTTTATCGTGATTAATAATTTTTCTATGTAGAATCTTTGGATATGTAACCCTTCATCGCTTAGAGAATCGAATAATCTTTCCAACGATATGTGGATTATCCTAAACGGACACTCGAGCAATGAGTTATGATTATTCCGATCTAACCGTGAATAGTGGTGAACAGTAAATGTGTAGGAAAAAAATAATGAGGCCAGGCGAATTTTGGGTCAACTTCAAAGGATCATAACTCCTTATTCATAATGATCTGGTGAGCTACTATATATCAATAGAAAGCTCTGTGAGTCCTCTTTCCAATGCAATTGGTTTCATCCAATTTTTCCATCGGAGGAAAATGTTATGGTCGATCTACTTCATCCTACCAAAACAGTCCACTAAACGACAGATTTGACATTATTTGATTTTAAGGGTATTTTGGTCATTCCCACTCCAATCCATCTGGGTAATCATGGATTTAAGTCCATTAAGAGCATTGAATAGCTCATTTTTCTCCAAAATTTCCTAAGGCTCAAACCCCAACCCTACTACTCCAAATTTCATCCTTCTATGTCTCTTGATTGAACCGTAGAAATTTAAAATTGATTTTGGATTCGAGTAGATAATGTTAAGGGCTTCGAGAAGCACCCTTTATTTTCATGAATAAAGTTCTGAAGTCGAAAGTTCATATTCATCTTCCAGTTTTAGGTATGTGGGGCTTTAAACATGAATAATTCTTCCCTTCTTGTGCCCGTATCTTTAATTTTTATTATGGATTATTATGAGCTTGGCAAATGAATTTATTTCCAAGATATCCTACCATGAGATTTTGATTATGTTTATATGTAAATTGTTCAAGCTTGCCAATTTTGATTGTTTAAAGGATTCACATAGTTCTGTAAGTTGAATTATGTCTAAATAATTCGACTGAACTTATAATGATTTGAATTATATGTTTTGAATCACATGAGTATTTGACTATTTTCGTTCTATGAATTGAGATTTAATATTGAGATTATTGGTTTTTCTATCAAGAATTGATAAATTTTGAACATGTATCCACATTTTAAGTTCAATAATGAAATATTGGTATTTCCAAGTGTTTTCGAGCCATGTGTAAAATTTTGAAATTCCTTATGACGATTTGAGTTATTGGGTATATTGATATCGAAGTTGCAATATGTCTTGGTATTTTTTGGATGGTTTTGATGAGTTAAATTATTGAAAATATTACGTATTGAGTCTTCATATCCTTGTCCAAATATCGAGTCGGTTATAGTTCAATGCATTGATACCTTGTTGATGTTGGGGAAGATTAAAATATTTTGAGCTAAAATGTGTTGAGTTGGGAATCCACAAATTGATATGATTTGATAAATGAGAAAGAGATTTGATTTGGTCTTTATGATAGACCCCTTGTGATGTTGTGGTGGATTTCCTAACGCGTTTTGAGCTTGTCGAGGAGTAGTACTTAGCACCCAGAGGTAAATTTGGTATTTCCCCAAACGTATGTTCCACTGTAGGGTTTTTTGATGATGATATTATTGGCCAGAGAGCCCGATTGTGATTGTTGAAGTTTTAAGGTCGTACTCTCTGACAAAGAGTATGACGCTCCCGCCAATGGGGGTTTCAAATGTTGGTATTCGACATAGCTCACGTGGGGTTGTCGATTATAGGAAACTCCCATGTCCATAAGATTAAGTTTGTTGAATTACCGAGTCAGTCCGAGATTTAAGTCAAAGTGTTGAGATGTTTATGATGTTTTATGGTCATTTATCATGATGTATAATTACGTATGATGATTTTGATGATATGATAATTTATGATGATTTAGGATGATTTATCATAATTTATGATTTATAATGATTTACATGGATTACGAGATTTTATCATATGAACTTTTTATTATGAAATTACGAAAAGTATGATTTGATATAACTCAAGCCAAGTGGGTCATCATTGTCCGTATGCATTTTTTCATGAAATTGATTATACTATTTATATTGTTGAATGCACCTCCACATACTCAGTACATTTCAAAGTGTTGACCCATATATTTTCATGGGCTACATTTTTACCAAAATGTAGGTACAAGTTGCAGCGCACATATCATGTTCAGTTGGGTCACAGCTCTCGATCGACAGGTGATTAGTCCTTTTGATTCAAAGACTTGAGTTGTTCAGATTTAAGGTGTATTGTATTTTCTGTATTTAGTCGTACTGAGTAGGGGCAGTTGGGAGTCATGACTCGTCTATCTTTGGTCAATGCTCGTCGAGGCTTCATAGACAGTCACTAGTAGTCAGTGTATTCAGTTTTAGATTTGTATATATAAGAGTAGAATTGTGATCGTGTAAATCTACTTTCATGTTGGTCAGACTAGGTTATGGGTTGTTTCCGTATTATTCCTTCTATTTTATTTATTTTATTAGTTGCCTTGGGTTATGCCAGATGAAGGGTTAGCTTGGGGTCTCTTGTGATCTTAAGCACTGTGTGACGCTTCAGGATCCGATTTTGGGGTGTTAAAAGAACTTCAAGAAGAATCTCCAAGAACATCATTAGAGAGTCAAAATTTCAAGCTTTCACATTTAGTTCATCAAGCAAGGTATATGGGGTTATGAACAAGGATCTTCGTTCATCCCTGTGCCTAAAACAAGTTTTAAATGTTGAAATTACATCAATTTATATGATTTATAGTTTAGGGTTCACATCCAATTATCATTATTTTAAGATGTTGATGTTACAAGTTATTAAATGTTGAATTACATTTCTATATTTACGCATTTGTAAGTGTAAGGTGATTTTATATACATTCAGGGTTGAATTTCACTATCTTGACTAGAATTATGCTAGAATTTCAAGATGTTAATTATTGAGCATGATTTTATTACAATTTGACATTATTTTAACACTTGGGTTTGAAGCCTTAAGTATATGTTTTGATATTTCAACAAGATGATGCTTTTAGCCATCCTATGACTAGCTTATATCTAGTTTTTTTTTATAGAAAAATGCTTGATCTTTTGATCCTCAGTTAGGATATGGAATCCACATTACAGTTACATTGTAATTTATAGAAAATAGATTTGTTCTGATTACTATTTAAGACAAGTAGATGCATAATTTTTTTTTATTATAAACCATTATTCTAGTTTTTAAAGTTGATTTTCTACAAAATAAGCATATAGACTAGAGGGAGTAGTATTTAGCACCGAGCGGGAAGTGTGGGTTTAGTGCATCCTACTTCCCTAGAACTATGAGCCTACATAGGTAAAAATTCAAATTACTTCCATTTATATGGATCACAGAGATAGATTATGATTACTTAGCTCAAACTATACTCCTTCGCAAGAGTATGAACCTCTCACCAATGTGAGGTTTTCTCCTTAGGGGAACTAGAAGTTGGACACTAATATAGCTCATATACTGTATGCCAGTTAAACGAACCTCCCTAAGAGAAAAACCTTGTAGAACAGTATTTTTTTTAAAGAATTTCCAATAGAATAGAGTAATCCTAATAAAAAAGAATAACAAAAAAGCTTTTAGAAACTAAGTATAAAGGCTCACAATTTTATTCAGATATTATTTTACATAAGACATTAGTATGAAATTTCAGCTTTTAGATTCCAAATACAAAGGTGTGTCGTTTTACACTTAGCTTGCATGGTGTAAAACCAAACTTCACTTCAATTCTTTTTATTCCACTAGTAGAAAGAGTAAAAGTCAACATTTAGAACTAAATGTTATGAATCACTTGACTTATTCAGTATGATTTGCTACTAATGATTATGACTTTCTATTTTTTTCAGATATTCCTGCTTATGCGAGTCATCTACATTTAGCATGCATATTTTTATGAAATTTGATTACACGGAGTTATTATATCTACTGATGCATTCACCCATACATGATCAGTACATTCCAAAAGTACTGATCCACATATATGTCTAGGTGGTACAATATTTCATAATGTAGTTTTCGATGCTCAGTTCCAGCAGCGTGATTGACCGGGAGCATCTCAATCTACATCCCGACATTTGGTGAGTCCTCATAGTTCAGGGACCCAGTTATTTATATTTCCAACTTTCCAAATTAGTTTATTCAGTTATCACAGATAGTATGAGTCAGCTGGCGCTCTGTCCTAATGACTCTTTATTAGTAGTATTAGAGTCTTGTCCGACTATTAGATACATTTTAGATATTCACTGTTAGTTCCTCATATTTTCTTTGTTATGCATTTTCAGACATTATATGCAGATAAACTTAGTTCAATTCAAATAATATTTTAGTATTTTCTTATACTGCATGCTTATATTACCTTTATTTGAGTCATCAGAATGATTTATAGGCTTTCAGGGTTAGCTCAGGACTACTTTTGTTTAAAAGAACCGTGTGGTATCCCGAGATTCATTCTTGGGCGGTACAAACTTTGTATCAGAAGCTCAGGTTATAAGAGGCCTAGGAAGTTAGACAAGCCGCGTTGTGTAGAATCTTTATAATGGGTGTGAAGCACGCCATATTTATGCGCAAACGGCTATGAGATGTTTTTAGGAAACCATCTCTTTCTGTCATGTTCTATCATACTTACAGTGTCTCTATCTGCTTTTAAATCATTCTCTTATATAACAGTTGAATATGCCTCTTAGTCAAGCTAATGCATGCAGAAATAATATCTAGCCACCCCAGCCTGCTGACCCTCTGAATGAGAATGTATCCTATGCTGAATTTTCACTTGCCTTTCAAATGTTCACATAAGAAGTAACTGCCAATGTTCAGGGCAAACATCAGGCGACAATCCTACATCAGCAGGATGCGGATTTAGCAACAGCCACAATTTATGACTTCATGAAAATAAATCCACTTGAGTTTTTGGGGTTAAAGGCAGGTAAGGACCTATAACTTTACTTAGATAGGGCGAGAAAAATCACCCAGAATATGGATATTACTGAGGGGAAGAGTGTAGAGTTTGCATCCTATAGGATGATGGATATAGAAAATGATTGGGTGGTTATGTAGAACAACGATAAAGGTAAGAATACAGCTCATTGGCAAGCATTTAAAGACATATTTCTAGATAGGTTTTTTCTAAGAGAAATAAGAGAAGCTAAGGTAGAGGAGTTTGTGAACCTTAGGTAGGGCTCGATGACAGTGAAGGAGTACTGCCTTAAGTTCAACCAGTTGTCTAAGTATGCACCCAATACAATGGTAAACCCTAGGGCTAGTTTGAGTAAGTTTGTTACTGGAGTATTTGGTTTAGCAGTCAAGGAGTATAAGACTGCCATGATTATTGGGGATATGGATTTTTCTATACTAATGATTCATGCACAATATATAGAGAAAGAAGTGTTGAAGGGGAGAGAAAGGGGAAATGCAAAGGCTAAAATTGGGCAGTTTGGTTATGGCCAGACCATGTTTTAGGGGGAAATCATTTAAAGTTTCAGAATCATTCTTCTATGCCACCACCATCTTCAACAAGTTCTCCTACCCACAGGTCTAGGCAGGAGCAATAGGTTAAGGATGCTATGTCCAGATCTAACAATAGTGTGAGAGGAAAACCCAGTTATCCTCCATTTGTTAAATGTGGTAAAAATCATCTTAATGATTGCTTTTTAGGATAGATAGGCTATTATGATTAGGGTAAGTTGGGTCATAGAATCAAAAAGTGTCTACATGCTAAGCAGGTTAACAGGGATATTCCTTCCCAGACTAAGGCTACTAGTGCACCAGCTCTTCTAGGCCGCCCAGTACCTCCTCAGGGCGCATCAACCAGTACCGATGGTGGTCAGTACCAAAATTAGTTTTACGCTTTACCATCCTATCAGGAGTAGGAGAGTTCACCATATGTTGTTACTGGTATGCTTAGTATCTTTCATCTTGATATTTATGGGTTATTAGACTATAGGTTGAATTTCTCTTATGTGACCCCATTAGTTACAGTAAGTTTTGAAGTAAGTCCTAAAAATCTTTCTGAGCCCTTTTTTATTTCTACCCTAGTGGGTGAGTAAGTTGTTGCCAAATAGATCTATAGAAAGTGTTCTATAAGTATTCTTTAGAAAATCATGCTTGCAGACTTAATAGAGTTAGATATGGTCGAGTATGACCTTATTCTTAGTGTAGATTAGTTTTATTCCTGTTATACATCTACAAATTGTCACACCGGAGTGGTGAAGTTTTAGTTTCCAAATGAGCCAGTCTTTGAGTAGGAAGGTAATTTAGTGTCTCCGAAGAGTCATTTCATATCCTATCTTAAAGCCAGAAAGTTGATATCAAAAGGGTGCATCTATCATCTAGTTCTTGTCAAAGACACTAAGTTTGAGGTTACAACGGTTCAATCATTCCATGTAGTCAATGAGTTTCTTAGAGTTTTCCCCAAAGATTTGATAAGGGTACCTCCTGATAGGAAAATAAAATTCGGTATTGACCTTCTTCCTAACACTAAACCCATATCTATTCCTCCATATCAAATTGCTCCAACAGATCTTAAGGAGTTGAAATAGCATCTTGAAGACCTCTTAGATAAAGGTTTCATTAGGCCTAGTGTCTCTCCATGGGGCACTCCCATACTATTCATGCAAAAGAAAGATAGTTTTTACGAATGTTCATTGACTATCGTCAACTAAATAAAGTCATAATGGGTTTTTGCGAATGTTCATTGACTATCGTCAACTAAATAAAGTCATAATAAAAAACAAGTATCCTCTTCCTAGGATTGATAAGTTATTTGACCAACTCTAAGGTGTGACCTACTTGTCGTGGACAGACTTTAGATCTGACTATCATCATCTTAGAGTAAGGGAATATGATATCTCAATGAAAACTTTTACAACCCGTTATGGTCATTTTGCGTTTGTAGTCATATCCTTTAGGCTAGCAAATGCCCCAGCAGCCTTCATGGACTTGATGAACAAAGTGTTCAAACAATATCTGGACATGTTTTTCTTAGTCTTTATTGATGATAACCTTGTGTAATCTCGTAGTGAGGATGACCATGCAATCCATCTTAGAATTATGTTACAAACTCTTAGAGATCACCACTTGTTCGCCAAATTCAGCAAATACAAAATTTTTGCTAAGGTCAGTATCTTCCTTGGTCATATTGTTTCCAGTGAGGTCATTAGAGTTGATCTCCAAAAGGCAGAAGTAGTAAGAAACTAGCCTAGACCTATATCTTCATCATACATCAGAAGTTTCTTGGGTTTAGCTGGATATTACAGATGTTTTGTTGAGGTTTTCTCATCTATTGTATCACCTATGTATTGATTATACCAAAAGAAAGTTAGGTTTCAGTGGTTAGACACCTATGATAAGATTTTTTTGGAGTTGAAGACTCGACTCACTTCAGCTCCAATTTAGCACTACCTGATGGTCCAGATGGGTTTGTTGAGTATTATGATGCTTTTAGAGTCAGTAAGGGTTGTGTTTTTATGCAAAGAGGTAAGGTTATAACCGATTCCTCCATACTACTTTTAGAGTTAGTCTAGATTGTGTTTTTAGTTAGTTGCTACTATATTTTCTTCAAAATTTTGGAGGCATTATCTTTATGGGGTGCATGTTGATGTGTTTATGGACCACAAATGTTTGTAATATGTGTTTACTCATAGGGATTTACATCTTCATCAGAGAAGGTGGTTATAATTATTGAAGGATTATGACATGAGTCTGTTGTATTATTTGGGTAAGGCCAATATTACGACAGAAGCTCTTAGTGGACTGTCTATGGCAGTGTTGCTCATATGGAGAATGATAAAAGATAATTAGTTCTAGAAGTTCATTGGTTAGCTATATTGGGTGTGAGATTGGTTCACTTAGCAGAAGGGAATGTTTAGATTCAGAGTACTTCAAAATCTTCTCTAGTTTTTAAGGTAAAAGAGAAGCAGGACAGGGGTTCTAGTTTGGTCAAATTGAAGGGTTCAGTTAAAGACCAAAAGTTAAACATTTTCTCTCAGGGGGGAGTTGGTGTCCTGAGGTATCAGATTAGCTTTTGTGTGCTATATGTTGATGATTTGAGGCAGAGAATTATGGTAGAAGCGCATGGTGCACGTTACTACATTCATCTAGGAGCCACCATGATGTATCACGACTTGCAGGAAGTCTATTGGTGGAGTAATTTGAAGAAAGATATAGCCAAATTTATAGCCAAGTTTACAACTTGTCAATAGGTTAAAGTAGAGGACTAAATACCCGGTGGCCCATTGTAGGAGTTTGGTATTCCTACTTGGAAGTGGGAAGAGGTGAATATGGACTTTGTGAATAGATTACCCCATTAATGTCAACAACATGATTCGATTTGGGTTATAGTAGACAAATTAACCAAATCAGCTCACTTTTTGCAAGTTCACACATCCTACATAGCTTAAGATTATGCTAAGTTGTATATTAGAGAGTTGGAACGATTGCACGGAGTTCCATTAGCCATCATCTCAGATAGGGGTACTCAGTTTACCTCTCAGTATTAAAAAGCCTTTTAAAAGGGTCTTGGTACGCAAGTTCATCTTATTTTAGATTTTCATCCGCAGATAGATGGTCAGGTAGAAAGGACTATTCAGACCTTAGAGGATATGTTGAGGGCATGTCTTATTAATTTCAACGAAAGATGTAGATCACCAGTCGGTTCATTCAAAGTAGGTGAGGCCGCTTTGATTGGGCCAGATATGGTGTTTGAGGCCATGGTAAAAGTTCTATTGATTCGAAAGAGATTGAAAGCAGCCCAGAGTCATCAGAAATATTATGCAGACGTAAAAGGATGGATCTTGAGTTTGAGGTGGATGACCTTGTTTATTTGAAGTTTCACCCATGAAAGGGGTGAAGATATTTGGAAAAAAAGGGAAGGATATTCCCCGGTATGTAGGTTCCTTCAGGATTTTGAATTGTGTGGGAAAGGTAGAGTATGACCTTGAGCTACTTGCAAACTAGTCCCTAGTTCACCCAGTGTTCATGTATCTTTATTGAATAAATGCATGGATGATTCAGCTGTTATAGTCCCTCTAGAAAGAACAGGTATTCAGAATAGCCTCTAATATGAAGAGCTACCAGTAGAGATTTTTGATCACCAAATCCGTAGACTAAGGAACAAAGAAGTTCCCTTGGTCAAAGTTCTATGGCGAAATCAGTCTATTGAGGGTGTCACTTTGGAAGCAGAAGTTGACATGCAAACCAAGTTCCCTTACCTCTTCTCAAAGAACACATATTTATCCAAAGGTAACAGTCTTCCTTAACTAACTTCATTTCAAGTCTCAGTTCCAGTGATATGGCTGCTTTTTTTAATCTAAATTCATTCACTCACAGATTAGTTAAGTAGCTCATTATGTTTTAGATTCAGTCATACAGTTTTGTTTTCAGTTGTGCATACCAGTATATATTCCCAGTTCTCCAGTATCATCAGTTTAACAAGTCTTATTCGAGGATGAATGTTCTCAAGGGGGAGATATTATAATACCCTGTATTCTTCCTTATTCAATTCTTCTCAAAAGAGGCATATTAGAAACTTTGGACCTGAAATTTTAATCAAGTGTTGAAGACTTAGCCTCATTTTTGGCCTCTAAACTTTGATGACTTTATTCTTGACCATTCCAACATTGGAATGTCAATTTCTAAGTTGTTTCACGATTAGGGTAGTCCATAGTACCTCCGAGGTGTGTTTTAGAATTTTTGGAGAAGGATTGCGGCATGTTTGGTTTTCCAAAATAGAACACCGATGCAATATCGCTGTGCCGCTTCACTTACTGCATTGATGTAGACAATGAAATTAGTGATGCAATGCATCACTGATCTCAGTTTCTGTGTGTTAAATGACTGTTTATAGGGGCATTTGAGACATTTACCCTCACCCAAATCCACCCAAAAAACAAAATTTTAGCCCCAAATAGTATAGATGCTTCATTATTCATCTTTTTCTTCTGCAAGAACAAAACTCTAGCTCTAATAAATCAAGAACAATACCATAAATCCTACTCCAAGAAAGCTCATAATTCAAAATTCCAGGTACAAAAACTTTAATAAGAAGCTTCAAGAACACCATTAGAGAGTAAAAATTTCAAGCTTTTACATTTAGTTCATCAAGTAAGGTATGTGGGGTTTTGAACAAGGATCTTCGTTTATCCTTGTGCCCAAAACTAGTTTTTAAAGTTTAAATTACATAAAATTATATGATTTATAGTTTAGGGTTCATACCCAATTATCATTATTTTAAGATGTTGATGTTACAATCGTTTAAATGCTAATTACATCTCTATTTTTGCGTATTTATATGTGTGGAGTGATTTTATATACATTGAGGGTTGAATTTAACTATCTTGACTAGAATTATGCAAGAATTTCAAGATGTGGATTATTGAGAATGATTTTAATATAATTTTACATGAGTTTGAAACTTGGGTTTTAAGCCCTAAGTATATGTATTGATATATCAAGAAGATGATGCTTTTAGGCATCCTATGACTATCTTATATCCAGATATTTTTCTCAGAAAAAAGTTTTGATCTTTTGATCCTCAATAAAGATATGGAATCTACTTTTAGTTTCATTACAATTTACCAAGGATAGATTTGTTCTGATTACAGTTTAAGACAGACAAATACATAATTTTTTTTCATTATAAACCCTGATGCTAGTTTTTAAAGTGGATTTCCTACAAAATGAGCCTACAAACTAACGGGGGTAGTATTTAGCACCAAGCGGTAAGTGTGGGTTAAACGTAGCCTACTTCCCCAGAACTACGAGACAACATTGGTAAAGATTTAGATTATTTTCATTTATATGGATGACAGATATAGATTATGATCACTTAGCTTAGGTTATACTCCTTGGCAAGAGTATGAAACCTCTTCCCAATGTATGGTTTTCTCCTTTGTCGAATTAGATATTTGATACTATTATACCTTACATGATGTATATCGGTTAAAAGGATCTTCCTAATAGCAAAGTCTTGCAGAACAATATATTTTTTAAGAATTTCGTACGAAACAAAGTAATCCTAACAGAAAAGAATAACATAAAAGCTTTTGGAAATTAAGTGTCAAGGCTCACAATTTTATTCAACTATTATTTTACATGAGACATTAGTATAAGATTTCAGCTTTTGGATTACAAATACAAAGGTGATTCCTTTTACACTTAGACTGCATGGTCTGAAACAAAATTTGACTTCAGTTCTATTTACTCAACTAGTAGAAAGAGTAAAAGTAAAACTTTTAGAACTAAATGTTACGACTCACTAAACTTATGTAGTATGTTTTTCTATTCATGGTTATGACTTTCAATTTTTTTTTTTTGAGATATTCCAGGTTATGTGAGTAATCTACATTTATCATGCATATTCTTATGAATTTTGATAAAACTGAGATATTATTTCTACTTATACATTTACCCTACAGGCTCAGTACATTCCAAAAGTACTGATCCACTTATATGTTTATGTGCTACATTGTCTCATAATGTATGTTCAGGCTCAGTTCCAGTAGTGTGATTGACCATAAGCATCTCTATCTACATCCTGACAGTTGGTGAGTCCTTATAGTTCAGGGACCCAGTTATTCAGATTTCCATCTTTCCAGATTAGTTTATTCAGTTATGCCAGACAGTTTGAGTAAGCTGGGGGACTATCCAAGTGACTCTCTAGTAGTAGTATTAGAGGCTTGTCCAACTATTAGATATATTTCAGATTTTTAGTGTTAGTTCTTCGGATTTTATTAGTTAAGTATTTTGAAACATTATATGCACATAAACTCATTTCAGTTCAAATAGTATTTCAGAATTGTCTCGTACCGCATGCTTATATTAACTTTGTTTGAGTTATTAGAATAAGTAACAGGATTACAGGGTTAGCTCGGAAAACCTTGTTGTTTGGAGCGCTGTGTGGTATCCTAGGACTCTTTTTCGGGGCATTACATTGACGCTAGACTTGATGAGATACTTTGGGATATTAGAAGCAAACATGACCAGCCTTAAGTTAAGATTATTTAATTCATTAGCAACCTAGGTGCTTGTTAAACACCTAGAATATGCTTTTGTTAGTATGATGGATAAATCTAGTAAATTGTTTACTAATGATATTGATTTGGGAAATAATGTGAATACTTGATCCTTATATCACTATCATTAGCTGAATAGCAATGGAACATCTTGTAAATATAACCTATGACCATCCTATATATTAAATTATTGGCTAGCTTACTATGTGATCCTTAGATTATGTCATTACTCATATTATGTTTATACCGTGACTAAACTAATGTTTGTATAAAAGAATCCCTTTGTACAAGTATTGTGAATCATGTTAATAGAGAGGGATTCTAGAAAGTATAACCATGGCTTGTGATTGAACATGCTAATAATCATATTAAAACTGGTAATGCACTGAGAGTTCATATCACATGGATATGCAATTCATGCACATACTAATATTATGTATTAATAATAAATGGTGAGGTGCGATGATACGTCTTCCCTTAATTCTCTTATTCCCTATTCTTGGTAAGGCTTGAATTTGTTATTAATTTGGCTATATATATATTAAGGTCATGATGAATATCAATGTTATGATGATGCCCAGTACATCCGGAGGATACATTGATGATATGATGATGCTTGGTACATCTGAAGGATATATTGAATATATGATGTTTCCCGGTACATCGGTAGGATACATTGATTATATGATGTTGCCTAGTAAATCCAGAGAATATATTAATGGTATAATGATTCCTAAAAAGTATGGAAGATACATTAAAGGTATGATGAGTCCTATTATATTTGGAGGTTAGAGTAATGTTATGTATGGTAAGGATATATGTTTTTATATGTGGTTATCTCTTATTATTATTATATTTGTACATGCTTTGAGGGGATGATATTAATCTTCAGATATTGGTAATAGTCCTTTAATACTAAATTGCTTTTTAGGCGGAAGGGCTAATGTTGATTCTAAATAGTTAATAGAGGTAGGAGCCTAAAGAAGGAGTTAAGGTTAATTGGTAAGTGGAAATCTTGTGTAGAAATAAGAATTCACCTAGTGGGTATATTTTGTTTGAATAAAGGAATTAATTATGGAATGTTGCCTAGTAAAATGATCCATGTGGTAACTAGTTGTCTCTTGAGTGACTATACTACGTGATGACTAGAAGTCTAGAGTGCTAGTTGGAGAACCTTGTTAATTTTAGATATGGTAATCAATAATTACATTTGTTACATTGATAATGATGATAATAGGTTTAGCATTGTTGAAGATTAGTTATATTGATGCATAAAGTAAAATGTTCTTTGGTTGTTAAATTAGTATTTCTATATTTAGTGTGCTAGCTAGTGAGAGGCATTAGTTGATAGATAGATAAATGTATATGATGATAGATAGCCTTTCCTCTAGGAGAACTAGTGCGCCTAATATAAAGAGAAAAGAGCTTTGGTTAAATGGACATTATTGTTTAGTAGTGTATCTTGAATAGATGTGGATGTTGGCTATACCGTCAACAATAGTTAGTTGCTAGCCCAAGAGTAAGGATTATTGTAATGCCTTGAGAACCTATCCCAAGACATCACATGGTGCTCAAGGCCACACGTTCCAAGCCTTTCATCAATTTTAGAACTCTCTACGACACGAATAATCATAAATTAGGGAGGAATAATCATGACATGAACATACTGAGATACTAAGTAATACGATTCTGTAAAAACAAAATACTAAAATCTCTGTACATGCTGGCACACTAGTCTGACGAAGCCTCTACTACATAGGCCTGAGGAGCTATTGGGACAGATCCCCAACTACTCGAACTGACCTAGAAGTAAACAACCATCTATTAACAAGGCAAAATCGGAGACACGGGTTCTTGAACCATGAGGACTCACCAACCCACAGAAATGTAGATGAAGGTACACAAAGATCACTGTCGCTGCTGAGACTGGGCACCTGAGCCTACATCATGAGGAAAAATAGAGTACAAAAGAGTGTGGGAGTCAATACTTGGGAATGTACTGAGTATGTGGGGGTTAATGCAACATTTTAAATAATATCATAAATGTATAAGAAAATCATGCATGCTGACAATAATAACTCTCTTCACTTGAATTATCTAAAACATCATTTCCGGAAGTCATCAGTAATAACATATGCTTCATAAATCTCATAAATCTCATAAATCATTTAACTAAACTCAAAATCTTTGACTCATGACTTAGAGTGACTCGGTAACTTATGGTACTTAGATCATTATGGAAGTGGGAGTTTCTTATAACCGACATAACTACACCATGTGAGCCGCATGGAGTCCAACGTTTTGCCCTCCAAAGGAGAGAATCCCACATTGGCGGGGTTGTCGTAATCTTGCCAAGAAATACAGCGTCAATTTCTCAATCACAATCCCATACTCGGCCTCTGGCCCACAATCATCAATGTCAATCCTACGGTGGCACGTAGTTTTGTGAAAATACCACATTTCCCGTTCGATGTTAAATACTCCTCCCAGACTCAGCTTAGAACGCATTTGGAAATTCACCTTCATCAATATCAATTTGTGGGTCCATTATAAAGACCAAAACATAAATATAACTCATCTGTAAATCATGAACAACTGTGGCTTCCTAACTCGACTCAAAACCAAAATAATATTTCTCAACATCAAGTACCTTTGCTTATCAAATCATTTCAAATATCAAACGCTTCAAGGAAATATCATAGGACTCATTCTTGAGTTTCAATCTCAAATATCGATATATATTCAATAGTCAAATTTCTCATGGAAAGGCATAACTCATGACACTTTTCTTAAATTGCTTAGAAATCATCAATATGTAATGACAAGATACAACTCATGGAATAAATTCTCAATTTATGAAACATAATGGTGAAATAATCATAAATATAAAAATTATTCAATTCAAATCTAATAAATCATATTAAAGAAATTTGGATGTAAACCCACTTGCAAAATCATGTAAATCAGCAATAGAAAGTAAATCATTAGGCACAAAAACGAAAGGAGTGTTCTTGTTCAAACCCCACATACCTTTGATTATAATTTTGGAGATGTAGAAACTTGATATAAACTTCTTTATAGCATTCTTGAGATAGATTTCTTAATGTCTCTAATTAAGAAAACTTGATTCTTTGATCACTTTGAATCTCTATGGAAGATTCTTGAATTTCTTTGAAGAAGATTGAATTTTTGGGTTTTGGAAGAAACCCTAATTTCTAGATGTTTCTTGGTAGAGGAAAGGAGAAAATGAAGGGCTATTCTCTGGTAGGATATATATATAAGACCTTATGGGGCAGAAATGACCCAAATGCCATTTTGAAAAAGCTGAAATTTACTGATTGGGGCCTGTCATGGTTGATATGACAGTCCGTCAAGTCTCCTGTGTGTCCACTAGATCGTCCGTCACTTGATTACCTAAACAGGAATGTTATTCCTTGATGTGGTGGGCGAAGTGATGGTCCGTTAGGAACCGATGGACCACCAAGTCATCTGTCAGTCGAGGGCTAGAAATGAGACATTTTTTCTCGACCTGACCGACCCCTTGATGGTCCACCAGCTTGGCCGTCGCAAGATGGCCTGAAAAAGGAGTCATTGCCTTGGTTTGAAGGGGCACTTGACGGTCCATCAGGTCGACCATCAAGCTTGGGCGATCCGATACCGTTCAGTAAAATGGCCATAACTCCCTCGTCCAATGTCAGATTTCAATGAAATTGGTATCTATAGAAATTAGAGAAATACTACATGGTTTAAGCATCAATCACTTTAGAAGTCATACATATCCACTGAAAAGACAAATTTAGTCTTAAGAAACGATCGGGGTATTACAATATCCCTCCTTGGACATATTCGTCCTCGAATGTTGCTAAATAGGCCAAGAACAAGAGAAAATGAGGACGTATAGCTGGAACGACTCATATCTAAGGGATGACTTTACTCTAAACTTTTGAGTACTTAGCCAAATGCATGAATCATAGAAGGAATAACCATATAGCTGAATTCATTAGATTAGGAGGAACCTAAATTAGGGGAATAGTACCTTTAGCTTGATTTGGACTCATGGAGAAAAGATGAGGGTAACTAGCTCGTATATCTGCTTATGCTTCCCAAGAGGCACCCTCTACTGATTGATTGCGCCACATAACTTTAATTAAGGGAACTTCCTTGTTCTTTAGTCTATAGACTTGATAATCTAGGATTTCAACCGGCATTTCATCATACGAAAGGCTATCCTGAACATCACAACCTTCTGTAGGATCAACAACAACAGAGTCTCCAATGTGCTTCTTGAGCATAGAAACATGAAACACAGGATGGACAGCTGACAATTCTGCAGGTAACTAAACCTCATAAAATGCTTTCCCAACATGATTGAAAACTCTATAAGGGCCGACATATCGGGACTCAGCTTCCCTTTCTTTCCAAATCTTTTCACCCCTTTCATGGGTGAAATTTTCAAATACACCAAATCATGGACTTCAAACGTAAGAGTTCTTCTTCTCATAACTGTATATGACTTCTGACGACTCTGGGCTATCTTCAACCTCTCCCAAATTAACTTAACTTTTACCATAGCCTTAAATACAGCATCAGGTCCAATCACAGCAGCTTTACCCACTTCGAACAAACCTATGGGCAATCTACATCTTCTCCCATACAAAGCTTCAAATGGAGCCATTCTAATGCTAGCATGAAAACTATTGTTGTAAGAAAATTCAATCAACGACAAATGTTCATCCCAACATCCTTTGAAATCAAAAACACATGTCCTCAACATATCCTCCAAAGTCTGGATAGTCCTCTAATCCTGACCATCTATCTGCAGATAAAAAGCAAAGCTAAGATAAACTTGGGTGCCAATACCCTTCTAAAAGGCTCTCCAAAATTGAGAAGTAAACTGAGTACCTCTATCGAAGATGATAGACAACAGAAATCCATGCAACCTGACTAACTCTCGAATATACAGCTTAGCATAGTCCTCCGCGGTGAAAGATGTATGTACTGGCAGAAAATGTGCTGAATTAGTCAACCTGTCTACAACAACCCAAATATAATCCTGATGATGACGAGAAAGTGGTAAACCTGTCACGAAATCCATGTTCCCCACCTCCTACTTCCAAGTAGGAATGTTAAATTCTTGTATCATACCACCGGGTTAAGCTGCACACTTTTCTATGAACTTAACTATATCCTTTTTTAGACCATTCCACCAACAAATTTCTTGCAAATTGCGGTACATCTTGGTAGCACCGGGATGAATAGAATACCGCGCGCTATGCATCTAAGCCATAATTCTCTACCTCAGATCATCAACATTAGGAACACACAATCTATTCTGAAATCTTAATACACCATCTCCCCCTTGGGAAAAAACCTCCACATTTCGGTCTTTGATGGACGCTTTCAATTCAGCCGAATGAGAATCCATATCCTGCTTCTCCTTCACTTTCAAAACTAGGGAAGATTCGAAACTACTCTAAATCCAAACATTACCCTCAGTTGATTTGACTAATCTAACACCCAACCTAGATAAACGGTGCACTTCAAGAGCTAATTCCTTCTTATGTTCCACTACATATGCTACACTACCCATGGACGATTTGCTATGGGCATCCGCCACTACATTGTCCTTGCCCGGGTGATACATCACACTCGTATCATAGTCTTTTAGTTATTCTGACCATTGCCTCTACCGAAGATTCAACTCTCTTTGAGTAAACACATACTGGAAACTCTTGTGATCCGTAAAGACGTCAACGTTGAACACCACAAAAATAGTGTTTCCATATTTTCAAAGCAAAAACCACTGCAGCTAACACGAGGTCATGTGTTGAATAATTCTTTTCATGAGGTTTCAACTGAATGGAGGCATAGGCTATAACCTTACCCTTCTGCATCAACATGCAACCCAAACCTATTCTGGAGGCATCATAATATACCACAAAATCACTACACCATTAGGTAGGGTCATCACAGGGGATGAAGTGAGTCGAGTCTTCCACTCCTGGGAACTCTTCTCGTAAGAATCTGACCACCAGAATTTAACCTCATTTAGGGTCAACCGGGTCAAAGGAGCAGCAATGGAAGAGAAAACTTCGACAAAACAATGGTAGTAGCCAGCTAGACCCAAGAAACCCATAATATCAGATGGGGAAATAGGTGTAGGCTAATTCTTTATAGCCTCTACCTTTTGAGGATTAACTCGAATACCATCAGAAGAAGCAATATGATCCAGAAAAGCAACTGACCTTAGACAGAATTCATACTTGCTAAATTTGGAAAACATCTGTTGATCCCTAAAGGTTTGTAAGACAAATCAAAGATGATTTCCATGGTTTTTTTTTACTCTGGGAATATACAAGGATATCACCTATAAACACAATAACAAACATATCTAGGTACGGCAGAACACCTGATTCATGAGGTCCATAAAAGCTGCCGAGGCATTCATTAGCCCGAAGGACATAACCAAAAAATTCAAAATGACCATAACAAGTACGGAAAGCTGTCTTTGGAATATCACACTCTCTGACTTTAAGTTGGTGATAAATGGATCTCAATTGTATTTTCAAAAAATAACTAGCACCTTGCAGCTGATCAAACAGGTTATCAATTCTAGGAAGAGGGTACTTGTTCTTGACTGTGAACTTGTTAAGCTGATGATAGTCAATGCACATGCGCAATCAACCATCTTTCTTTCGCAAGAATAAAATGGAGGCGCCCCAGGGAGACACACTGGGCCTTACAAAACCCTTATCAAGAAGATCTTTGAGTTGCTCTTTCTACTCCTTAAGTTCTGCGGGGGCCATATGATACAAAGAAATAGAAATAGGATGTGTATCAGGGAGAAGATCAATTCCGAACTCTATCTCTCTATCGGGAGGTACCCCTGGGAGATCTTCAGGGAAAACAACAGGAAACTCATTGACAACACTAAGTGACTAAATAGTTAGAGTCTTAGACTTAGTGTCCTTAACTTAGACTAAATGATAGATACAACCCTTGGATATCAATTTCCTAGTTTTAAGATAGGATATGAAATGTCTTTTAGGAGTTACGAAATTTTTGGACCACTCAAAGACTGGCTCATTGGGAAACTAAAACTTGACTACATGGGTACGACAGTCTATAGATGCATAACAAGAGTAAAGCCAATCCATACCCAGAATAATATAAAAATCAACTATGTCTAGCTCAATCAAATCTGCAAACATGACTCTATTAAGAACAGAGATAGGACGCTTCTTATATACTTGCTTAGTAACCACAAATTCACCCAATAGTTTAGAGACTAGAAAAGGCTTGGAAATCTTTTCAGCACTGATTTCAATATTCACAGCCACCAACGAAGTGACATAAGAAAGATTTGACCCAGGATCAAGCAACACATACACATCAAAATAAAATACACAAAGCGTACCAATAACAATATCTGGTGAATACACCTACACCTAGTGGGGTGGTATAGCATAAAAGAGATTCTTCCACTGACCACCAGCAGTACTAGATGAGGCACCCTGAAGAGGAGTAGGACAAACTATACGGGCTGGAGCACTAACAGTCTAACTTTGAGGACGAACATCGAGACTCCCCTATCTAGCATATGGGCAATCTCTAAACTTGTGGCTCAATTTACCGTAACCAAAACAAACCTTCTGACCGACTAAACACTTACCAAGATGGTCTCTACCATACTTCGAACATGGGGGAGGATGAGGTCTATTACTTACATTTTCCTGGGACCTGGACATAGTAGGCCTACTACCGTACTCTGGCCTAATTCTTAATGCAGGAGTACTGGATGATGAAGGCGCTGGCATAAGTGAATATCTCTGGAACTGAGGGAGGATCCCTCCATAAAATCTAGCCTGACTATACCCCTGCTGCTCTGATCTAACTCTCTTATTCCCTCTAACTCTCTCTCTCTCTTCTTCACTTTATCTACTTCGATCTGCTGAGCATGAACCATTAATCTTGAAAGGTCCATGTACCTATTAAGCATAGCAGATCTACACTCTTTCACAACATAACCAGATACACGAGCCAAGAACTTACTCATACTAGTTCTAGAATCAGCCATCATACCAGGAGCATACTTAGATAACAGATTAAATTTATGGCAATACTCTTTAACTGTCATGGGGCCCTGTCTCAAGTTCATAAATTATTCTAATTTTTTTTCCCTCAGCTCCGTGGGAAAGAATCTGTCTAAGAAGGCATTTTCAAATAATTGTCAGGTCACAGGAGCATCATTCTCCGCTTTACTTTTCCTCCACATCTCCACCCAATCATAAGCAACATCTTTCATTCGATAGGTAGCCAATTCAACACTCTCCTCCTCAGTCATATGGATAATCTAAGTGACCTTTCTCACTTTATCTAAATATATTTGTGGGTCTTCACCGACTTTTGAACCAAAGAACTCACGTGGATTCATTCGCAAAAAGTCATGAACTCGGGCTACAGTAGAATTATTCCCTTACAGAGGTGGAACAGTAGCCTGGGTGTTGGCTTAGGCATTGGTGGTGACCGCCTGGGCTAGCGCTTAGAAAGCTGCTCAAAATTCAGCATGGGACACCGTATCACCTAAAGAATCAATAGGTTAATGTCATTCGTTATTTCTGCGAGCTCTATAAGGAGGCAATTTTTGGTCATAAGAGAGCATGAATTAATAGCAGAGAGAAATAGTCATAGGCACATTAGACTCTTGAAAGAAAGACACAACTTTTCCTAATACGTCCCGTAGCCTTTTGATCATAGATGTGGTGCGCTACACACTGATAATCAAGACTCTAGGTAACGCGGCTTGTTAGAATCCCTAGGACTGCTTAAACCTTAGGCTCTAATACCAAGCTTGTAATACTCCAAGAACCTATCTCGAGACATCACATGGTGCTCAAGGCGACATGTCGCATCAAGCTAACCCTCCAAGAGCGTCATCACTTTAAAAACTCTTTACGACATGAATCATCATAAATTAGGGAGGAATAATCATGACATGAACATACTGAGATACTAAGTAATACGATTCTGTACAAACAAAATACTAAAATCTTTGTACATGCTGGCACAGTAGTCTGACAAAGCCTCTACTACATAGGACTGAGGAGCTATTGGGACAGATCCCCAACTACTCGAACTGACCTAGAAGTAAACAACCATCTATTAACAAGGCAAAATCAGAGACACGGTTCCTCGAACCATGAGGACTCACCAACCCGCAGAAATGTAGATGAAGGTACTCAAAGATCACTGTCGCTATTGAGACTGAGCACCGGAGCCTACACCATGAGGAAATATAAAGTACAAATGAGTGTGGGAGTCAGTACTTGGGAATGTACTGAGTATGTGGGGGTTAATGCAACATTTTAAATAATATCATAAATGTATAAGAAAATCATGCATGCTGACAATAATAACTCTCTTCGCTTGAATTATCTAAAACATCATTTCCGAAAGTCATCAGTAATAACTTATGGTTCATAAATCTCATAAATCATTTAACTCAACTCAAAATCTTTGACTCATGACTTAGAGTGACTCGGTAACTCATGGTACTTAGATCATTATGGAAGTGGGAGTTTCTTATAACCGACCTAACTGCATCATGTGAGTCGCATGGAGTATAACATTTTGCCCTCTAAAGGAGAGAACCCTACATTGGCGGGGGTGTCGTAATCTTGCCAAGGAGTACAGCCTCAATTTCTCAATCACAATCCCATCTTCAGCCTCTAGCCCACAATCATCAATGTCAATCCTATGGTGGCACTTAATTTTGGGTAAATACCACATTTCCCGCTTGGTGCTGAATACTCCTCCCAGACTCAGCTCAGAACGCATTAGGAAATCCACCTTAATCAATATCAATTCGTGGGTCCATTATAAAGACCAAAACATAAATATATCTCATTTGTAAATCCTGAACAACTGTGGATTCCTAACTCGACTCAAAATCAAAACAATCTTTCTCAACATCAAGTACCTTTGCTTATCATATCATTTCAAATATCAAAAGCTTCAAGGAAACATCATAAGACTCATTCTTGAGTTTCAATCTCAAATATCGATATATATTCAATAGTCAAATTCTCATGGAAAGGCATAACTCATGACACTTGTCTTAAATCGCTTAGAAATCATCAATACGTAATGACAAGATACAACTCACGGAATAAATTCTCAATTCAAGAAACATCATGGTGAAATAATCATAAATATCAAAATTATTCAAATCAATTATAATAAAACATAAATAAAGAAATTTGGGTGTAAACCCACTTGAAAAATCATGTCAATTAATAATAGAAAGTAAATCTTTAGGTACAAGGATGAAAGGAGTGTTCTTGTTCAAACCCCACATACCTTAGATTATAATTTTGGAGGTGTAGAAACTTAATATAAACTTCTTTATAGCATTCTTGAGCTAGATTTATTGATTCCTTTAATTAGGAAAGCCTGATTCTTGGATCACTTTGAATCTCTACAGAAGATTCGTTAATTTCTTGGAAGAAGATTGAATTTTTAGGTTTTGGAAGAAAACCTAATTTCTAGATGTTGCTTGGTAGAGGAAAGGAGAAAATGAAGGGCTATTATATACTAAGATATATATATAAGACTTTATGGGGCAGAAATGACCAAAATGCCCTTTTTAAAAAGCAAAAATTAGCTGATTGGGCCCTGCGACAGTTGATCTTACGGTCCACCAATCTCCTGATGGTCTGCCAGATCGTCCGTCACTCGAGTGCCAAAACTAGAATGTTCTACCTCGACGTGGCGGTTGTAGTGATGGTCCTTCAATAATCTGACAGACCAGCAAGTCGTCCATCACTCGAGGGCCAGAAATGAGACATTCTGTCTCGACCTGACGGACCCCTTGATGGTCCATCAACATTTTGATGGTCCACAAACTTGGCTGTCGCACGATGGCCTGAAAAAGGAGTCACTTCCTTGGCTTGACAAGGAACTTGACAGTCTACCAGGGCCCTGATGGTCCACTAGGTTGACCGTCAAACCTGGGCGATCCAATACTGTTCAGTAAAATGACCATAACTCCCTCGTCTGATTTTGGATTTCAATGAAATTGGTATCGATGGAAAGCTTATTCAATGCTATACATGACAAAAATTAGAAATTAGAGAAATAATACATGGTTTAAACAACAATAACTTTGGAAGTCATACATATCCACTCATAAGATAGATTTAGGCTTAAGAAACGATCGGGGTATTAAAATTATGTAAAGAATTGGTTAGGCTATAATTGGAGATCCTCTAATGACTAGTGAATTAGTAGTATAATAGTTATAAATGTTGGTAAGTTTATGATTACTCTGGTGTATATTATTTCAATTTCAGTATATGTGATGATTATGAATGTTGGCAATGACCATTGATGTGAAATGTTGAAGCCTATGGATAATGATGTGTTTGATACATGTCTATATACTTTGATGATTTGATCCTTTAATGTAATCTCCGGTGGTATCGGACACTGTGATGGGTTCCTTACTTTAGCTTCTCTTGGGTGTGCTCCTCGTTGGTATAGGATGTTGTGCTGGGTTCTTTTACTTTATGCTCTAACGGATATATGTATGTAGACTTAATATTTCCGCGATTGTGATTGGACTAACATAGTTGAACACTTTTGGATCATTTACTTTCTACATATGATGGTATTAACATGTCTTGGTACAATATATTGAATTTTTGTTCCAGTCAGATTATTTATTATATACAATGATTATAAAAATGATTCAGCTTTGATTTAGTACCTTGACTTAGAGAAATTGTCTTACTTTATATCATCTTTATATCATGATATAGCTCAGTCGAACGATGATTCCTACTGAATACCTATTTTTTTGGTACTCATACTACACTTTTGTATCTTTTTAGCGCAGACCTGAGTGCTAGTTACCATTGCTGAGTTGTGATTGTGCAGCGTTAATCTTTCGGATATAGGGTGAGCTTTTAGAGTTTTGAGTCGCCCATTTCCCTATCTTTATTCAGTAGTTTGTATTCGAGAAGAATGTATTGACTATGCTAGACTATTTGGGTTGTATTTTCTACTATCGTATTTAGATGCTCTTATAATGATATTAACAGGTCGTGGGATTGGTATTCGTATTTTCATTGTCTTCTTTTAGTGGAACGCTGTTGGTTTTAATTGTGTTCATAAATTTTGGCCCATGTTGGGTGTTTCTACCAAAGTAACCCATTGCCTTAGCTCCGGGTTACGGTGTTGGCTTACCTTGATACGACCCGAACCAGATCCCTATCATAATGAGAATATTAAGACAAACAAGGAACATAGATCACCCCCGCTACCTAATCCAACAAACCAACATATACCCTGAGCCAGATGAATTCCGAATAAATACCATGATAAGGTGATTAACAACACAAATACTTTGGAATAGATCCAAAGCCAGGACTAACCCAAACAAGTCTAACAATCTAATACACAACCAACAACCATCACAAAACCAAAGTAATAACCAAGTCCATATCCACACTATAGCATACCCAAGTCCAAAAATTATCCATACAAAGCCTCTAAAATAGAACAAGATTATATATTCGGGCAAGTCCCCGATCATAGCCAAAACCAATGTACAAGTCTAAACCAATAAAGTTATAAGAAAACTCAAAGATGGAAATGAAACTTTCCAAAGTATGGAAGATCACCACTTCAAGTCAACACAAGTTGTTCCTGAGTCCAAACACTGAGTAGGAGGTGTAGTATGACAACCACGTGTATTGAGTAGGGATAAAGCGTCGAAGATGGTTAGAAGTTGGAGAGCTAGCATGTAACTCAAGGATAAGGATAAAATAATGTCAATAGTTTAAATCTAATCAAATGATGCATATAACCAATGCAATATATACATATGCATATATCCCATGTTTGGGTAGGGAACAAGATTAGCATGAACTTTTAAATCATTAACCTTGTCTGTCGAGTAAAATCATCATACAGAAAGTCACCCACGGGCTTTATGGGCCCAACTCAACCCTAGATGGAAAGGCCCTAGTGTGTGTAGCCACACTAACTAGAGAATATCCATAACCGTATATGCCTATATGTGGGACTCGAATTTCTTGATATAATAAAGGTGACTTAAGCACCAATACATGTATTATAGGGGACTCGACCCTTCCATACACATATTTATTTAGGGAAATTGAACCACCTGGTCATAAAGACACATACATCGGCTAGCGCAATATCCATTGTCATTCCTTTAGACTCCACTTTCCCAACCCGGCTACACATCCTGCTTTAAAGCCCAATTTAAATCAATCATTTCACACACACAACCATTAAGCCAATTACTTACAAAAGGCACTTCGTTGGTATCATCATACCAACACCACTTGAAAGTATACAACATGCCATAACTATTATTATTTGACTTTGGGATTCAAACCCATTGTCTATGCAAAGCCATCAATTCAATTAAACATTTAGGGAATGGAACCCATTATCTGGTAAAGACATAAATCAATATAATGTTTAGAGACATAAACCCTTCTAGCCAATTGAACCACCAAAGTTATCATTTATATCATTAAATAGTCAACAAGGCAATCACAAAAACAACTTACCAACCATTCATATTTATTAGGCCGATGCCATAGTTCAAAACACCATTTACATGTGCCTAGTTATTTCTTTTAGGTATTTTCACAAACACTTTGAGGTCATACCATTACCAAATCAAAAACCCAAGTAGAAACCATTATGTTTAGGGTTACCTATGACCCATTTGTTAAACCAAAATTACCAAGTACCCACATGCTAAAAAAGTTTCCAAAAACATGTTTAAACACAATATAAACCCAGAGTAAACAATACTAAGCAATATGCATCAATACCCTCAACATTGGTTTTGAATACCACCATTAAAGAATCATAATCAATGTTTAAAACACATGATATTTCAGAATAAACAATGAGGGAAGCATCATATTCTTTATTCAAGAAGATTCACGAAATAAACTTGACTCTTGAGCCTTTGGATGAACATTTGGAAAAAACCCTAGCCCAATCTTCCGGAGAGTGTTTAGAGAGGTTTTTAGTGTTTGATCTTTGAAAAGTGTGTTATGAGAGTTCACAACATGTTATAAGATGTGGGGACTTAAGGGGTTTGGGTGATAAATGTTAAAAATGTCATCGTCTTACAAGCTAAAAAAATATGCACAAGAGGGTGCAACCACCCTACCCAACCGTACCCTATCATACGTGCGGTACCCCCAAATTTTACCCTAGGCATCAACTTAGACCACTACACTGTCAAACATAAGAGTTCTTCAACCAACTTGTATCTAATCATACAATTGGTACCCTCCAACTGTACCCTAGGTAGAATTCTCCTGGCTAGACATAGGACATCATAAAATTTAGTATTCTGCCTCTCGTACCATAGCTTACAACTAGTAAGATATCCACTCATACCTTGGACCGAATGCCACAAACCCACACCGATTTACATAAGGTTGAAGGGACCCTAAATCATACCACATCATATGACTAGTATGCACAAGTCATATTATATCCATAATTCCTTGCTTAGAAAATTTTTTAAGAGCCCAAAGCGAAAGTGTTTCAAATCTGCCCCACTTGGATCATTCATCCTCGAAATATGGGTGAGACAAGTACAAACACCAGTTAACATATTATTACACATCAACTAAACTTTAACCAAGTTAGAAAACAAAGACATAAAATAAGGATATTAAGAACAACACATACCTCAAACACAAATTTATTGAACGGGGAACAAATGCAGATACTTGGACTTCATGTCCTTTTCTGCTTCCCAAGTAGCTTCCTCAACATTATGGTTCCTCCAAACAACCTTTACAAAAGCCACATCCTTTGTCAACAACCAACGAACTTGAAATTCCAAGTTCTCAATCGGGACTAGTTCATAATATAAGGAATCAAAGATACCCAATCCTTCCCAAGGAACAACCGATGAAGGATCACCCACATATTTCCTCAACATAGAGACATGGAAAACCAGATAAATGGCATAACGAGATCCATGAGCTTCATCCAAAATCATTTCCCTTAGTCTATCGACGATGGGAACACATAACATAACTTGGTACCTTAAGATACCGTCACCACCTATCGCTAAGTCAACTATCTTTTGTTGACAAACATTAACCATAATCTTTATCAACTTAGTATCCAACATTTGCTTTTTCTTTATCTCAACAAGAAGAGACGACTGTGATACCGAGTGCACAAACACACCACTATTCTTAGAGTCTATGAGATAAACTCCGAGACTAGCAAAACGATGAATGTCCTTCACTAGCTAGCACTTATCATTATACACATGAGATAGACTTACCATGGATAACCTGCTAAGAGCATAAACAACCATGTTATATTTACTTAAAGGGTAATGGAGACTCATATCATAGACCTTTAGAAACTCAAGCCACCTTCTTTGCCTGAGATTAACTCTTTTTGAGTAAACACATACAATAGGCTCAAATGATCAGAAAAGATATCAATATGAACCCTATAGAAATCGTAATGCTAAATCTTCAATGCAAATACCACAACTATCAACTCCAAATTATTAGTAGAGTAGTTCTTCTCATGAACTTTAAACTACATAGAAGCATAGGCCACTGCCCTACCATGCTGTATCAACACACAATCAAGCCTAACACAAGAATCATCAAAATACACTACAAAGCCCTCATTATTCTCAGGCAAGGTCAAAATCGGAGTCGATATCAACTTATCCTTCAACATTTCAAAAATACCATCACATACATCAAACCGTAAGAACTTAGTCAATGGGGAAGCTATGGTTAAAAAAATTTCCACAAATCTCCTATAGTAATCAGCTAAATCCAAAAAGCTTTGAATATCTATTGGAAAGTCACAACCTTCAACAAAAAATCACGCCTAGAGTACTTGGCATACAAATGTTAATCCTTCAATATCTACAACAATGCACGGAAGTGATGACATGATTCTCCTCAATCATAGAGTAGACAAAAATGTCACCTATGAAGACAGTGACGAACAAATCAAAGAACTGATGAAATTCCATATTTATCGAATCCATAAAGGCCGTTGAATCATCGGTCAACAAAAAAGATATAACTAGGAAATCATAGTGACCATGCCGGATCCTTAAGGTAGTCTTAGGGATATCCACTTCCCTAATCTTAAGATGATGAAAAACTAACCTAATATCTATCTTAGAGAAATACTTCACACCTTGAAGTTTATCAAAAAACCATTGATCCTAGGAAGAGGATATTTATAGTTTATAGTGACCTTATTCAGTTAACGATAATTAATGCACATCCGAAGGGAACCATTCTTCTTACTTACGAACAACACAAGTGCATGCAAAAAAGACATACTAGGATGGATAAAACCTTTATCTAAGATATCCTTCAATTACTCCTTAAGCTCTTTCAATTTAGTCGAAGCCATCCTATAAGGAGGGATAGAGATAGGACAAGTGTACAAAATAAGATCAATCCCAAAATTGATTTCCTTTTCGGGAGGAATACCAGCAAAATCACCAGGCATCACCTTAGGAAACTCATTAACCATAGGAATGAATTATAAAGAAGGACCTTCTAAGTTAGAATCTTTATCCCAGACCAAATGATACAAGAACCCTTTGGAAATCATCTTTCAGGCTCTAAGGTATAATATGAACCATTCCTTAGGTACTAAAGAACCCCTTGGAAATCATCTTTCAGGCTCTAAGGTATAATATGAACCATTCCTTAGGTACTAAAGAACCCCCTTCCCTTACAATGACCGATTCATTAGAGAAGTTAAACATGGCATTACGGATTCGACAATCTAAGGAAGCATAACACTTATGCAACCAATCCATCCCATTATGACATCAAAGTTGACCATATCCAACTCTATCAAATCTACAAGACTTTCTCAACCACTAACAGATAACACATACACCAAATAGTCTATATTTTAGCAACCACAGAGTAACCAATAGGGTAGATACAAAAAAACGATCAGAAATAAATTAAGGATCAAAGCCAAAATATACAGCAACAAACAGGGTCACATAAGAAATATTAGATCCTGGATAAAGTAAAAAATACATTTCACGGGAGAATAGTTTTAACATGTCGATAACAACGATGGGGGATGCCTCAACATTGTAGAGAGAAACAAGAGCTAAAAAACAATTCTGACTAGGGCCGGTACCAGAAGCAGAAATAGATGCAGAAGCAGAACCCTTTGGGTCAGGAGTAGATGAAGATCCAACAAGAATGTTGTTAGCCCTAGAAGGCATTCTAACATGATAGTCATGTTGCATGTGACCAATCTTACAATAATAAAAATATCTATTCTTTCCTTCCTTACAAACCCATAGTGCGACTGCCCACATAATCTATAAGGAAAGTGGAATGGAGAAATGCTCCAGTAGCCTGAGATTGGGCACCCTATGCTCAAAACCCACTATCATACTGAGAACGATGATTACCTAACGACTTTGGGTCAGGAGCACTAGCCAAGGAGAAAGAACAAAAACTCTCCCTTTTCTTGTTTTCCCACTTACCACCATCTCTACCGCTTCGCTCAGAAGGCATAAATTTCTTTCCCTCTCTCTTACTAAACTCAACTTACATAAATTTCTCTTTCTCCACCTACTATATATATACCACCAACCTAGAAATATCTATGTCCTTAATCAAGAAGGCAGCCTTACTTTCTAAAATCAACTTATGAGACAATCCCTAAGTAAATTTTCTCATCTAGGCCCTCAAACTAGAAACCATCTCTTAAGCATATCAGGATAATTGGTGAAACATCAAGGAATACTTCTTGACAAACATCTTACCTTGCCTCAGATTAACAAACTCCTCCATTATTTTTCCCTCAACTCTTAAGAAAAGAAGTAATCTATAAAAAAAATTAGAGAAATCTGCCCATAAAGTTGACTTATCACTCTCATCCCTCGCCTGATCACACTCTTCATACCACTAGTATGCCACGTCCTTCAGTTGATAGACTACAAACTCCACACCCTCCATAGTTGTGATTTTCATAACCCTTAAAAATTTTTCCATCTAAGCTAGAAAACCCTAGGGAACCTCCTCCACCTTAGCAACAGTAAAGGTCGGATGACTCAACCTCATAAACTGGCCAACCCTTGTGGCCTCAGAAGATGGAGTAGCAGATGCACCCACTCAGCTTGTCAAGCTACTTATTGAGCAATAATATGAATCAACTGACAAACCATAGCTTTCATCACATAAGTATAAGAAGCTGGAGAAGGACTAGAGAGAACTTGTGGAACTCTAAGACAATTGTGAATTGGACCCCTAGATGGGGTCAGGACTCCATAAGTAGCGCGGTTCACATCAACATTGACCCCAGTTGGTAATAAAGAATTCAGAAGATTATCAGATCGTCGAGCCATAACCAAACAATTAAGTAAACAGAATTAGAAGAATCCATATCATTTGACTCTATAGCTCAAAATCAGAAAACAAGAAAGTGAAACATTCCTAAATGTCTTATAGCCTCTCTATTATAAGTGTGGCGTGCTATAAACCAATAAAAGAGACTCTACATGACATGAGTTTATGGACACCCACCTAACCATAAACTGTAATGCCCCACAAATGGGTCCCGAAATGTCACATGTTGCTTAAGGCTATAAGTAGCCCCAAGCTAACCCTTTGAGCCTTCTTCTTCATATATTAGCTTACTTAAAGATAAAAAGCATGAACTCAACACTGTGACATCATAAAATTAGAAATATGAATTAAATACTTGGATTGAACAAACTACAACTCAAAGAAAAATCTTGAAGTGTTGATAATCTGATGGCTAGTCTGACAAACCTCTACATCTCCAAACTAGAGAGCCATTGGGATAGGTCCCAAATTGACTCATACTCAACTGACAAGAATTAAATAGCTACTAAATAAAACTGGAAGTATGAGATTAATCGGTCCCTAAAACATGAGGACTCACCACGGCTGATATATAGATAGAAGTGCTCGAAGGTATCATTGGTGAGGCTAAGATTGAGCACCTGAACCTACGTTACGAGAATATATGGCACGCAGACATAATATGTAGGTCAGTACTTTAGGAATGTACTAAGCATATGGGGAAGTGTGCAATTAAAATACTCAATATCATAAGCTTTTATGGAAAACCTTCATTGTGTAAAACATACTAATATAGCTTGAAATAAACATATGCCACAAGACTCATAAATCATAATGCTTTTACTTAAAACGTCAAATTATCAGGACACCTGAAATTATTAGGACCATAGCTTTCAAAAACAATTATACTTTCAAAACTTTGTAACTTTAAGACTAAAACTCTTTGAAACTTGGAAGACCTTAGGACTTAGAGAACTTTAGGAACTTAGGGAGTTTCTCTTAACCGACATAAACCATGTGAACTACATAGATTCCAACTCTTACCACGTTGGGGAGACTTGTTTTATCCTTGCCATCGGATAAAAGCTTAACTTTAGTGATTATTATCTTAACCAACTTGGGGTATATGAAGAACCTATGGGGGCTCGTAGTTTTGGGGCATGAGACCTCAGAATCAAGCCCAAATCGCTACAAAATACTACTCCCGTACTTAGCTCTGAACTTTAGAAAATCCACCTTAAAACAGTTTAATAATATATATATATATATATGTATATATAATAGGAGCCAAAATGCATCCCCTTTACTTCAAATTCAAGAATGTGGATTTCTATCTTAACCTACAATCAAAATCACTTCTTGATATTCTTTTAGAATTGCTAACATCTCATTCTTAAACTCTTGCTTTAACCATAAGGTTCAATTCAAAACAATAGGACTTGAAATTCTACAAACATGATATAGATGTTGAATTATGCAACTTAAACCATAAATTGACAATTTAAAACATTAATATGCATAATAATATTACAAGTCAAAGCTTGGGTAAGGCATAGTTTCATAAAAAGACTGACCATATAATAACATGGTAGGAATTCTCCATAAATTTACGAAATACTTTACGAAAATATGTAACTTTTGGGCACAAGAACAAAAGGGTGTTCTTGCTCAAAACCACATACCTTAAACTTGGAGCTTTTGGATGACTTCAAAAATTTCAAAAGGTTATTCACGAACTATTGGGTGTCCCTCGTAACCCTCTTAACGAGTAATTCAAATACGCAAGAATCAGTGAATTCTCATGGTTGAATCTCCAGATAATTGGGTTTTTATGTTAAAACCCTAACCTTGTGGTTGAAGGTGTGCAGAGAATTTTAAGATGTTTAACTAAATAGAAATTGAAGAAATATGTTCTCTACGGGTTATAAGTCATGGGAACTGCGGGAAAAAGAGCAAAATACCCTAGCAAAAATGTCATTAATCTACTGAAAAAAATAGCTGACGACATTCGTGACAAGTCGTCAGACTTGTGATAAGTCATCATGAAATGTCGTCACAAAAGGGTGGATTTTATGATTTTCAACTTAAGGTTGACGATATTTTTTGACAAGCCATCAACCTTGTGACAATTCTTCACAAAATGTCATCACAAAATGTTGTATTTTGTGACTTTCTGCTTATGGTGATGATATTTTGTGACCAGCTGTCAGGCTTGTGACAAGTCATCAAAAATTGTCGTCACAAAATTTCCAGGCTAATATGCTGGAGTAAATGGGTATAACTCTTTTCTCCAAAAAGGGATTTTGGTGAAATTGGTATTGTTGTAAAGGTAATTCCACTATCTATATTTTGGTGGGTCATGAGCTCTGAAATTAACTGTATAACGAGAGATATGCTCGTTTGAATTTGACCGTACCAATATCCATCTCAAGAATTTAATCGGCAAGAAAGGTTTTGATTCGTCTAATAGCTAGGACACTTTTGAGGCCCTAATACTCATCAAGCTAGATCATGTAGCTACCAAATCATTAACTTTATTTCTAACGATCTTGAAACAGGGTTCTACTACTAGTTGAAATTCTCGGGGTATTACAATATCTCTACCTTAGAAACATTCATCCTTGAATGTCACTAGTTAAGCTGGGAATGCAATAAAACTGGGATGCACAATTGGAATAGTTCTCTGAATTGAATCTATGTTATTCTAAACTTTCAAGTATTTTGGAGAGTGCACAAATTTGCAACAAAATAGCTATATAGCTGAATCTTTGGTTAGATAGAGGCTGAATTAAGAAAAAGTAATACCTTCGGCTTGCTCTGAACTTGTGAAGAAGAGGTGTGGGTACTTGGATCACATATCTTCTTCGGTTTCCCAAGTAGCACCCTCAACTAATTGGTTCCACGATAAAACCTTGACCAATGGAACTTCTTTGTTCCTTAGTCTACGAATTTGGTAATCTAGGATCTCAACTGGAACCTCATCAAACGAAAGGTTATTCTGAACATCTAAGCTATCTGAAGAATAAACAATGATAGAATCACCAATATGCTTTCGAAGCATGGAAATATAGAAAATAGGATGAACAGCTGACAACTCTGCAGGCAACTCAACTTCATAGGCTAAATTCCCAACACAGCTAAGAATTCTGTAATGGCCAACGTAATGGGGACTAAGTTTCCCTTTCTTCCTAAATCCTTTCACCCCTTTCATGGGCAAAATTTTCAGATACACCAAATCATTAACTTCGAACTCAAGGTCTTTTCATCTCACATCTGCATATGACCTTTGACGACTCTAAGCGGTCTTGAACCTTTCTCTAACCAACTTCACCTTCTCTATCGCCTCAAATACTGCATCAGGTCCAACCAAAGTAGCTTCACCCACTTCAAACCAACGTATGAGTGATCTATATCTCCTACCATATAATGCCTCGAATGATGCCATCTAGATACTAGCATGGTAACTATTGTTGTAAGGAAACACTATTAAAGGTAAATGCTTATCCCAACTACTTTTGAAATCAAGGGCACACTCCCTCAATATGTCCTCCAATGTTTGGATAATTCTCTCAACCTGACCATTTGACTGCAAATTTAAAGTGGAACTCATATGAACTTGGGTACCAAAACCCTTCTGAAATGCTCTCCAGAACTGAGAAGTGACTAAGTACCCCTATAAAAAATGTTTGACAAGGGAACTCCATAGAACCTGACCAACTCCTGAATATACAATCTAGCATAGTCCTCAGCTATATAAGATACGTCCAAAGGCAATAAATGTGTTGACTTAGTTAGCCTGTCGACAATAACCCAAATAGAATTATGACGGCGTCTGAAAAGAGGTAAGCTAGCCACAAAATCCATATTTATCTCTTTCCGCTTCCAAGTTGGGATACTAAACTCTTGCATCATTCCATTAGGTCTTTAGGGATCAACCTTAACCTATTGACATGTTGCATACTTCGCCACAAAATCAGCTATATCCTTCTTTATACCACACCACCAATAGATTTCCCGTAAGTCGCGGTATATCTTGGTAGTGCTGGGTTGAATAGAATACCGCGCACCATGCACTTCATCCATAATTCTCTACCTCAGATCACCAACATCAGGAACACATAACCTACCCAACAACCTCAATACCCCATCTCCCCCTTGAAAGAAAACCTCAACCCTTTAGTACTTGACTGATTCCTTAAGTCTGACCAAGATAGCATCTAAATCTTTATTCTCTATCATTTCTGAAACCAAAGAGGATTCAGAACTGCTCTGCACCAAAATATTTCCCTCAGTGGAATCAAGTAACTTAATACCCAGTCTAGCCAGACGATGCACATCACGAGCCAACTCTTTGTTACCTTCATCCATATGCGAAATACTACCCATAGACATCCTGCTAAGGGCATCAGCCACAATATTGGCCTTGTCTAGATGATACAAAAAGTTCATATCATAGTCTTTTAACAATTCTAACTATATTTGCTGACTAAGATTCAACTCCTTCTAAGTCAACACATACTACAGGCTTTTGTGATTAGTAAAAACAACAACATGCATACCATACAAATAATTTCTCCAAATTTTTAGAGCAAACACTACAGCAGCCAACTCTAAGTCATGGGTAGGGTAATTCTTCTCATGAGGTTTCAACTGTCTAGAAGCATAGGCTATAACTTTACCCCTCTACATTCACATACAACCTAAACCAACTCTTAAAGCATTACAGTATACCATAAAACCATCTACACCATCAGCCAAAGTCAACACAGGGGCAAAAGTGAGTCGAGTCTTCAACTCCTAAAAACTCTTCTCACAGGAATCCGACTAAAGAAACTTAACTTTCTTTTAGGTCAACTGAGTCATTGGAGATACAATGGAAGAGAACCCTTCGAAAAAACGGGGGTATTATCCCGCTAGACCCAAGAAACTTCTAATATTAGATGAAGAGATAGGCCTAGGCCAATTTCTTATAGCCTTTGTCTTTTGGGGATCAACTCTAATACCTTCAGTTGAAATAATATGACCCAGAAACTCTATGGACCTTAGAAAAAACTCACACTTACTGAATTTGGCAAACAACATAAGACCTCTAATAGTTTGCAAGACAATTCTAAAATGTTTTGCGTAATCACCCTCACTTCGGGAAAACACAAGGATGTCGTCAATAAACACAATGATGAACAAATCAAGATATGTCTTACACACTCGATTTATGAGGTCCATCAAAGCTATTGGGGCGTTAGTTAGATTGAAAGACATGACAAGAAACTCAAAATTACCATAGAGGGTTCGGAATGCTGTCTTCGGGATATCACACCCCCTTACTTTAAGTTGGTGAAAGTCGGATCTAAGGTCTATCTTAGAGAAATAACTCACACCTTGTAACTTATCAAACAAATCATCTATTATCAGAAGAGGGTACTTGTTCGTGATTATGATTTTATTAAGTTGATGATAGTGAATTCCCATACATAAAGAACCATATTTATTTCGCATAAAAAGTAGAGGTGTGTCCCAAGGAGATACACTGGGCCTTATAAAACCGTTGTCTAAGAGATCTTTAAGTTGTTATTTCAACTCCTTAAGCTCTGCAGGTGCTATAGAGTAGGGAGGAATGGAAATAGGCTGAGCGTCGGGAAAAAAATTAATCCCGAATTCTATTTTTCTATCGAGAGGTACCCCTGGGAGATCTTTTGGAAAGACATCAGGTAACTTATTAACAATGTTGACTGAATGGATACTTGGGGGTTCAAACTTAGTATCCTTAACTCTAACTAAGTGATAAAAGCAACTCTTAGATATAAACTTCTAGGCTTTGACATAAGAAATACAATGACTCTTGGGAGGCACTGAACTCCCTGACCACTCAAAAACTTATTCATCAGGAAAATAAATTTGACTACGTGAGTA